>NC_091318.1:38516061-38585472 GCF_038502225.1 Cherax quadricarinatus
TTTATAACCATTGTTGTACTTTGGTAAGCAACATTGTTTTACTCACATTGTTTCCGGAGTCGTTAACATCCAAGTCGTTTCTTACTGGGCACCCATCACTATCAGGGACGTCGGAGTTATTGATATAGTGTGCAGTGCTGTTTTCTATCACCATAGCAACAATAGCAACAGAAAGGTTGACCCGCATGGCGTACAGCAGACATATTCCCAGAAATCCCAAAAGTGCCAAAGTGTGGCGACAACCCCACAACGCCTTTGGCCCTGGGAGGAAGAACAAGGATAAATGGTGGCATTGCAAAAATTTCCTGTAATATGTTATTTAATTTTCGATATATAATTCTTCACTTCACGACGGGAATAACTGGCATAAGTTGCTGACATTATTAAACCTAAGACCTCTCTCCTGTTGTAAGTTTTGTTTTTGTGTTCTGGGTATTGTTGTTAGGCTTTTCCTTCAGTAAAAAATCCCTTCGAAGACTCTTTTCATAAGTTTACCGATTCAGTAGTACTGGTAAGTGCACTGTACTCACATATTTGTGGTTGTAGGGGTCGATTCATAGCTCCTGGCCCAGCTTCTTCACTGGCCGTTACTAGGTCACCCTTCCTTCTCCCGGAGATTTATCATACCTCTTCTTAAAGCAAAGTATCGATCCCGACTCCACTACATATATTCTCAGACTATTCCACTTACTGACTGCTCTGTGACTGAAGAAATACTTCCTAACATCCGTGTGATTCATATGAATCTCCAACTTCCAATGGTGACCACCTTGTTGCTTTGTCCTATCTCTGGAACATCCTGTCTCTACCCACCTTGTCAATTCTTCTCAGTATTTGTATGTTGTTATCATATCCACCCTATCTCTCCTGTTCTCCAGTGTAATCAGATTTATTTCTCTTAACTTCTCCTCGTTGGACATGCTCCTTAGCTCTGGGACTAATCTTGTTGCAAACCTTTTTACTTTCTTTAATTTCCTTACATGCTTTGCTAGGTGTGGGTTCCAAACTGGTGCTGCATGCTCCAATATAGACGTGACATACACCATCTACAGGGTTTTGAAAGATTCATTATTGAGATGTCGGAATGCTATTCTTAGGTTTGCTACGCGCCCATATGCTACAGCAGTTATTTGGTTGATGTACTCACCTAGTTGTACTCACTTAGTTGAGGTTGCAGGGGTCGAGTCCAAGCTCCTGGCCCCGCCTCTTCACTGGTCGCTACTAGGTCACTCTCCCTGAACTGTGAGCTTCATCATACCTCTGCTTAAAGCTATGTATGGATCCTTCCTCCACTACATCGCTTCCCAAACTATTCCACTTCCTGACTACTCTGAGGCTGAATAAATACTTCCTAACATCCCTGTGATTCATCTGTGTCTTCAACTTTCAACTGTGTCCCCTTGTTGCTGTGTCCCATCTCTGGAACATCTTGTCTTTGTCAACCTTGTCAATTCCTCTCAGTATTTTGTATGTCGTTATCATGTCCCCCCTATCTCTCCTGTCCTCCAGTGTCGTCAGGTTGATTTCCCTTAACCTCTCCTCGTAAGACATACCTCTTAGTTCTGGGACTAGTCTTGCTGCAAACCTTTGCACTTTCTCTAGTTTCTTTACGTGCTTGGCTAGGTGTGGGTTCCAAACTGGTGCCGCATACTCCAATATGGACCTATCGTACACGGTGTACAGGGTCCTGAACGATTCCTTATTAAGATGTCGGAATGTTGTTCTGAGGTTTTCTAGGCGCCCAGATGCTGCAGCAATTATTTGGTAGATGTGCGCTTCAGTAGATGTGCCTGGTGTTATACTCCCTCCAAGATCTTTTTCCATGAGTGAGGTTTGTAGTCTCTGGCCCTCTAGACTATACTCTGTCTGCGGTCTTCTTTACCCTTCCCCAGTCTTCATAACTTTGCACTTGGTGGGGTTGAACTCCAGGAGCCAATTGCTGGTACAGGTCTGCAGCCTGTCCAGATCTCTTTGTAGTTCTGCCTGGTCTTCGATCGAATGAATTCTTCTCATCAACTTCACGTCATCTGCAAACAGGGGCACTTCGGAGTCCATTCCTACTGTCATGTCGTTCACAAATACCAGAAACAGCACTGGTCTTAGGACTGTTCCCTGTGGAACCCCGCTGGCCACAGGTGCCCACTCTGACACCTCGCCACGTTCCATGACTCGCTGCTGTCTTCCTGACAAGCATTCCCTGATCCATTGTAGTGCCTTCCCTGTTATCCCTGCTTGGTCCTCCAGTTTTTGCACTAATCTCTTGTGTGGAACTATGTCAAACGCCTTCCTGCAGTCCAAGAAAATGCAATCCACCCACCCCTCTCTCTCTCTCTTGTCTTACTGCTGTCACCATGTCATAGAACTCCAGTAGGTTTGTGTCACAGGATTTCCCGTCCCTGAAACCATATTGGCTGCTGTTGATAAGATCATTTCTTTCTAGGTGTTCCATCACTCTTCTCCTGATAATCTTCTCCATGACTTTGCATACTATACATGTCAGTGACACTGGTCTGTAGTTTAGTGCTTCATGTCTGTCTTCTTTTTTAAAGACTGGGACTACATTTGCCGTCTTTCATGCTTCAGGCAATCTCCCTGTGTCGATAGATGTATTGAATATTGTTGTTAGGGGTACACATAGCCCCTCTGCTCCCTCTCTCAGGATCCATGGAGAGATGTTATCTGGCCCCATTGCCTTTAAGGTATCTAGCTCACTCAGAAGCCTCTTCACTTCTTCCTCGGTTGTGTGTACTGTGTCCAGCACTTGGTGGTGTGCCTCACCTCTCCGTCTTTCTGGAGCCCCTTCTGTCTCCTCTGTGAACACTTCTTTGAATCTCTTGTTGAGTTCCTCACATACTTCATGGTCATTTCTTGTTGTCTCTCCTCCTTCCTTCCTTAGCCTGATTACCTGGCCCTTGTCTGTTGTTTTCCTCCTGATGTGGCTGTATAACGGCTTCCGGTCAGATTTGGCTTTCGCTGCTATGTCGTTTTCATATTGTCGTTGGGCCTTCCTTCTTATCTGTGCATATTCATTTCTGGCTTTACGACTGCTCTCCTTATTCTCCTGGGTCCTTTGCCTTCTATATTTCGTGTATTCCCTAGCTCACTTGGAAAGGTGGGTGAATTGGTGGAGCGTTTCAGAAGGGCAACAGGGATGACGGTTAATATTGAAGTCTATGCTTATGAGGGTGGGGGATGGCGTGGGTGGGGCTCTAGGACAGGAAGAAGGCTGGCCCCTGGTGTGTCAAATTAAGGTGTGTGGGGTTGTTCATATGGAAAACCTTCAGGAGGCGAGAGAGGTGAATTCGAGAGAAGCTGTGGATAGGGTTCTGGGTAGATTGGCGGGATTGCTATTGTGGTGAATGTGCTTTTGTATGGTAAGCTGTGGCATGTGGTAGGTATATATCCCTTGAAAACGTGTGATGAGAAGCGTCTGTTGAAGCGTGTATATTTGGGGTTCGGGATGAGACTAGTTATCGAGAGATGTTGTGTGTCTTCCGGCATGCCGGGGAGGGCTGGGGTTAATGGCGTTGCATCAAAGGATGTTGGGCATGTATGTTAAACACAGTTATTTGAGGGAGGGTAGGGTTGCAGGCACAGGATTGGCATGGATTTAAAGGGATTTGGAGCGTTGGATGAGGGGTAGAGATGTCCAGATGTGTGAGGGAATGTTGAGGTTATTAATTTATGCACGGGACCCACGCAGGGTCAAGATAGGAAGGCTCGCTCAGGTGAGTGGTAGGGAGGTGGTTGCTAAGGTGGAAGGTATATATCCGATGCATGCGTGGAGTGATATACGGGGCCGTTTAAAAGGGTTAAGATTGAAGGCAGTGGTAAGGGAGATAATGTTTAAATTTCAGTGTTCGCATCGCTATTGGGCCGTGCGGACGTGCTGCGCAGTAGCTCCTGATTGAGTTGGCATTTGCGCAGTGTTGACGTGTACTTGGCTCTGTGAAGACCTGTTTGCGCGCTCACTAGAATTGAAGCAAGATGCCCTCCATCGAGCAACTTTACCAACAGCTTAAGGAAGAATTGAGGTTGGCGAATTTGGAAATTCGGCGATTGACCGAGGAAAACAAGAAGATTCGTAGTAGTCCTCCTGTGTTGAGTCCTCAGGTCAAGAAGGGAAACTGGTCAGTGGCTGGACAGCAGGGAAAGAAGTTGACGATCAAGAAGACGAATGGAAAGGTAGAAACGATGAAGAAGAAAGAGACTGCCGTGGAAACTGTTGTGGAAACATCCAATACATTCTCAGTGCTACCGGACGAATGTGAGTTGACTACTGGGAACGACACGACGAAAGACATTAAGGAAGGTAAGAATATTGTTGTTGTTGGGGATAGCCAAGTTAGGTATATGGATAGGGCGTTCTGCTTGAAGGACAGGAGTAGGAGACAGAGAGTTTGCTTTCCTGGGGCTGGGATGGAGGATATTGTTAGCCGTCTGGATGACATCATGAGAGGTAATGGGAGCAATCCTATTATCTGTCTCAGTGCTGGAGGCAACGATGTTGGCAGACGTAGGAGTGAGGACCTGATTAGCAGGTATAGGTCAGCAATAGAAATAATTAGAAGTAAGGGTGGGAACCCTCTCATATGTGGTATTTTGCCAAGGAGGGGAGTTGGAAGTGAATGGTTGTCCAGGGCAATTGGTGTCAATTGCTGGCTGGACAAATACTGTAAGGAAAATGCGGTAACATTCATTGACAACTGGGACCTCTTCTATGGCAGAAATGACATGTATGCTAGGGATGGGGTTCACTTATCTAGGTGTGGGGTGGGAGCACTGGCAACTGCAGTGGAGGGAGCAGTTAGGACTTTAAACTAGGAATAGTTAGTGGTATGGGTTTTGGCAGGAAAACAGTGAAGTCCCAGTGTAGTAATATTACGAGTTCTAGGGGAACTAGTAATAATAAGAACGAGATAGATATTGAAAAGCCAGGGACCTTGGGTGATAAGGACAGTAATAGGTTTAGTAGAAAAATAGAAATGAGCAGGAAGGGTAAAGAGAAAGGAGAGTCTTTCAATGTTTATTATGCTAATTGCCGTAGTGCTAGGAATAAGATGGACGAGTTGAGATTAGTTGCTAGTGTAGGTAACATTGATGTATTTGCCTTAACTGAGACGTGGTTTAATTCAAAAAGTCGGGACATGCCTGCGGAATGTCATATTCAGGGTTTTAAATTGTTACAAGAAGATAGAAGTATTGGGAGGGGGGGTGGGGTGGCATTGTATGTCCGAGATCGCTTGAACTGTTGCATAAAAACGGGTATTAAGTCTGAAGTAACACATACAGAGTCTGTTTGGATAGAATTTTCAGAGGGGCATGAAAAACTGATTTTAGGAGTGATATACCGTCCCCCTAACTTAGATAGGGACCATGGGAAACTACTATGGGAGGAAATTGTTAAGGCCACAAGGCACGATAATGTAGTAATTCTAGGAGACTTTAACTTTAGTCATGTTGATTGGAATTTCTTGACTGGGAATTTAGAATCGTACGACTTCTTAGAAGTATTTCAGGATTGTTTTTTGAAGCAGTTTGTGACAGAACCTACAAGGGGAAATAACCTGCTTGACTTAGTTATGGCAAACAATGAATCCCTTGTTAATAATTTAGAAATTTCAGAGGAACTGGGTGCTAGCGACCACAAATCAATTACATTTAGCATTGAATGGAAGTACGATAGTAGCGATAACTCAGTAACAGTCCCAGATTTTCGCTTAGCAGATTACGATGGGCTTAGAGAACACTTATCATCTGTTGACTGGGGTAACGAAGAGAGCTATCAATATGACAGTTTTCTGAACACTATACATGCTGCTCAAAGAGCGTTTATCCCATATAAAGAAATTAGATCAAATAGAAATGACCCAAAATGGATGAATAATAGGCTCAAATATCTACTAGGGCATAAGAAAGGAATTTATAGGCGTATCAAAAGAGGTGAGGGTCATCTTATGAATCAGTATATTGACATTAAGAGGGACATTAAAAAGGGGATAAGAAAAGCTAAAAGGGACTATGAAATTAAAGTTGCTAGGGATTCTAAAACTAACCCAAAAAGTTTTTTCCAGGTCTATAGAACAAAAGTTAGAGATAAGATAGGTCCCCTTAAAAATAACTATGGGCACCTTACTGACAATGAGAATGAAATGTGCTTGATTTTAAATAATTATTTTCTCTCAGTTTTTACACAGGAAGACACTAACAATATTCCAGTAATTAATTTTTACAGTGGGCTAGAAGAAGATAAATTATGTAACATCACAGTCACTAGTGAGATGGTTGTGAGGCAGATAGACAGACTGAAGCAAAATAAGTCGCCGGGTCCTGATGAGGTTTTTTCAAGAGTTCTTAAGGAATGCAAAATGGAACTCTGTGAACCATTAACTAATATTTTTAATTTATCTCTTCAAACAGGTGTAGTGTCTGATATGTGGAAGATGGCTAATGTAACTCCTATTTTTAAAACAGGGGACAAGTCGTTACCGTCAAATTACCGCCCAATAAGCCTGACCTCAATTGTAGGCAAATTACTAGAGTCAATTATAGCTGAGATTATAAGAAGCCATCTCGATAAGCATAGCTTGATTAATGATACTCAGCATGGATTCACAAGAGGCCGGTCTTGTCTAACTAATTTATTAACTTTCTTCAGTAAAGCTTTTGAGGCTGTTGACCACAATAAAGAATTTGATATTATTTACTTAGATTTTAGTAAGGCTTTTGATAGAGTTCCGCACCATAGACTGTTAAAGAAAGTGGCAGCTCATGGCATTGGGGGAAAAGTGCTCTCGTGGATCGAGTCATGGCTCACTGACAGGAAGCAGAGAGTGTCCATAAATGGGGTTAAATCCGAGTGGGGATCTGTAACAAGTGGCGTTCCACAGGGATCAGTCTTGGGCCCGTTGTTGTTTATAATATATATCAATGATCTTGATGAGGGAATTACTAGTGATATGAGCAAATTCGCCGATGACACAAAGATAGGTAGGATAATTGATTCAAACGTAGATGTTAGGGAACTTCAGGAGGATTTAAACAAACTCTATTCTTGGTCAGAAAAGTGGCAGATGCAGTTCAATGTAGATAAATGCAAGGTTCTGAAGCTTGGGAGTGCCCATAACCCTAGTACTTATAAATTAAATGATGTAGAACTTAGCCATACAGATTGCGAAAAGGACTTGGGGGTTATGGTGAGCAGCAACCTTAAACCAAGACAGCAATGCCTAAGCGTACGTAATAAGGCAAATAGATTACTGGGATTTATATCAAGAAGTGTAAGCAACAGAAGTCCAGAGGTCATACTGCAGCTTTATACATCATTAGTAAGGCCTCACCTTGATTATGCAGCTCAGTTCTGGTCTCCGTATTACAAAATGGACATAAATTCGTTAGAAAACATTCAGCGTAGGATGACTAAATTAATACATATCATCAGAAATCTTCCTTATGAAGAAAGATTGAAGACTCTTAAGTTACATTCACTTGTTAGACGAAGAATGAGGGGAGACCTGATCGAAGTGTATAAGTGGAAGATAGGTATTAATAAAGGGGATATTAATAAGGTCTTGAGGATGTCTCTCCAAGAGAGAACGCGCAGTAATGGATTTAAATTAGATAAGTTTACATTTAGAAAGGACATAGGAAAGTATTGGTTTGGAAATAGGGTAGTTGATGAGTGGAACAGTCTACCTAGTTGGGTTATTGAGGCTGGGACTTTGGGTAGTTTCAAATCTAGGTTGGATAAGTACATGAGTGGGAGGGGTTGGATTTGAGTGGGACTTTCACATCAGAGCTTATTTCTTGGGTGGCATTGAAAATTGGGTTGGGCAAATGTTTTGTTAGTGGGATGAATTGTAAAGGACCTGCCTAGTATGGGCCAGCAGGCCTCCTGCAGTGTTCCTCCTTTCTTATGTTCTTATGTTCTTCACAATATATTGCCGTCTGGAGAAGTGTTGGCAAATAGGCGTGTGCAGGAGGGTAGGGAGTGTTGTGTGTGTGGGGACATTGACACTGTCTTTCGTGCGGTATTTTTTTGTGCAAGGCTGGAACAAGTGAGGGAGTGGTTCAGTAGGGTTTTACGTATGGTGGGTGGAGGTGGGATTAGCGTTTTAAGAGCGTTAAGCTTAGATGTGAGGGGGTGGGGGCGCCGGTGCAGAACGCAATGGGTTATCTAGTCACGGACTTTGTGTATACATCATGGGTTTACAGACATGTGTCAGTAAGGGAGAGAATCAGGGCACTGGCAGCGATATTTTTTGAGACGCAACGGAGGAATAAGGACATCACTCCGAACAGGTGGCATTTAACCTTTTTGGAGGGATATTGTACCTTCCACATCAGAGACTTATTGGAGTTGCAGTCTTAAGGGGTGAAATGAAGCTGGATTCTTGATGTATGCATGGGCGTGAGTGATGCTTTTGATAAGCAAAGGTGTGGTGTACGGTGTGTGAGGGAGGTGTGTGTCTTGGTGGCTGGGAACATCTCATGTATCGTGTTGAGTTTGAATCAGCACATAAACCCGGATTGTGGGGGAGCGTATAATAGTGCTCTCTTTTAATCAGGTGTGTTTTCATGAATTGTTATATGACAGAGAGCTGCTCACGTAATTGCTTGATTTTATCATGTACCTTGAGGTAAGCTGTCTGTCTCACTAAGGAGGAAATACAATTCAATTGTGTCTGTGCACAGTATTAGGGTAAGCTCTTGCCACATGATTATGGAGAACCATGTGAATGCACGATCCAAGTATGTGTGGAGAATGGTATGTATGGCATTCTGGAAGGAGGGGATCCAAAGGTTAGTTCACCTGGAAGGGATAACCAGGAAAAAAAAAAGTATATTTTTGTGAAGGACTGAGGAGTGTCAATGGGTGGTTAAATAGGGTGATATATACGATAGGAGGTCAAGGAATTTCTGTATTGAGAGCATTAAGTCTCGACGTAGGGGGTTGGGATGAGAGTGTCATCAGAGCTGTGGGGTACATTATGGTAGATTATATATATATAGCGTGGGGATTGCGGGGGAAACAGGTTAGTGAGGTGAAGAGGAGGGTGTTAGTGGTAACGTTCTATAAAACAACATGTAGAAATAAGGAAATTTATGGGAGGAGGTGGGAGAGGGATTTTTCAGAGGGATATAGGCACCTTACATTACAGGTTTTATCAGACTTGTTATGTATGAGGGACGGGAGGGTACGACTGGAAAGTGTTGCTGGGGTAGGGAAGTCATGGGTGACAACAGGGTCGCCTCCCTGGTTATGGATGACATCAAATGTTTGTGTGAGTGTTGGATGAGTGATGCGTGAGTGAATAATGTATGGACCACGGGCAGTAGCACCTGTGGAGCTGGCCAGTTTCTTGTGTGTCATGGACTATACATCATTCATATAGTCCTCATGTTCCTTCAAGGTAGTAGCGAATGATGGATAAGGTATAAATGAGGAAGGGGGTCTTTTCCTTTATCACTGTGCAGAGTGAGGAGTAGGGCAGTATATTGTGTTGGAAGTGATGGACAGTTGCTTGTCCATTGTGGTTGTACTGTCTAATGTGTAGATAATAAGCATATTATTGTATGTAGAAAGATGAGACCACATACAAGTTGGACACGGACTTGTACAATGAGCATTACACTCTTACGCCTGATATGTTAAGGCGGATTTATCAACTGTGATTTATTTAACTTAGATTTATTATTATGTTCTTATCTATGTATATAGCTTTCTTAAGTCATATGATGTGAGTTGTGTTTAGGTGCAGTTGCCACAAAAAGTTGTTTTGTTTTATCTGTGTTAGGGAAGTATGTAAAATTTTGCCTGTAGCCGCTACATGGCTGGGGTTTTATACATTATACCTTTGTATTCTGGGGATGAGTGGTTATGCGGATGCATGGTATGAGCAGTATTTGGGGAGTAGTGGAGTGGGAGGTGAGGCTTTGCGTAGCATCTGCGAGCTAGTGTCATGTTCATTGGGGTATAGTGATCGAGTAGCTCTAGGTGGGGAGATAGATGAGGGCGAGGTTTGGTGGGCATTGGTGAGTGTGTGTACGAGAAAGGCTCCGGGGATCTATGGATTGCCCTGTGAATTTTACCTGCGGAATCGGACGTTAATGCGTGGATTCCTGGTGGAGTTAATGAATATCATGAAGGAGAAGGGGGTGTTGGGGGAGTTACAAGCCACAGTGGTAGTTGTTGTGGTCCCGAAGGGAGAGGTCCAAAATACCCTAAAGGATTATCGGGCGATATTTTTACTATGTGTGGATTATAAATCGTTTGCAAAAATACTGGGAAATCGCCTGAAATGTGTCAATGGGCGTGTCGTATCGGGTGGGCAATACAGGTTGCCTGGCAGATCTATGGTCGAGGGCCACAGACGTCTTAAGGGGTTTGTGGAGGGTTTGGGGGGGAAAGGGGGGCTTACTTGCTTTGGATTGGCAGGGAGCATATGACCGTGTGGAATGGGAGGCATTGCGGCAGATCCTTCTAAAGCAGGGATTTGGGGAGGAAGTTGCACAGTGGGTGGAGACATTGTATCGAGGGGTGCATGTGCAAATCAATGGTCGCATAGGGGAAGTGGTATGTATGGGGCAGGGCCTCAGGCAAGGATGTCCACCAGGGAAGGTGGGGTGTGGGCCGGGGATCGTAGGATACATCGACAACACGACAGTACTCGTGCAGGAGGGAAAGAGTTTGAGAGGGGTGGGAGAGGTCATTCGTACTTTTGGGGAGGCTACAGGGATTAGGGTCAATGTGGAGAAATCATGCTTATTAAGGGTGGGAAATTGGAACTGGCAGGGAGATTGGGATGCTGGTGTGGAGTAGAGGGTGATGGTTAGCTTGAGGATATGTGGAATAGTGTTTATGGAGGATCAAGTGCAGTCGAGAGAGGTGAACTCCGAGCGTATTGTGGAACGGGCGCAGCATAGATTGAGGAGTTTGCGACCGTACCATTTGACATTGTTGCAGAGGGCCATCGTGGTAAACACGTTACTATATAGTAAGGTTTGGCACGTGGTGGCAGTTCACCCCATAACGGGGCAAGGAATTATGAGAATCTTAAAGAGGGTGTTTAAGTTTATATGGGGTTCCAGGTGTGATTGGCTGAGGAGGGAGGTGGTAATGCTGCCGGAACGTCAGGTGGGGGGATGGGGTTATTGCATCTGTGGCGTTGGGTAAAATGTGTTTACTTACGAAGGGAGTATGTACGAGTCGGGGGGTGTGGGGGGTTAAAGTTTCTGTATGAGGGAGTGAAGAGGTGGTATGTGGGTGCAGAGTTGAGAGAATGTTAGGAGGTGCTGCGTACCCTCATGGTCCTACGGGAGCCTGGCAAGATCCATGTGGGGGTGTTGGCGAGAGTGATTGGGAGCCGGGCGGTGGTGCCGGTGGAGGGAATATACCCCATGTATGGATGGGGAGATATTTAGTGTCGTCTTCATAAGGCCTTGGGTGCGGGAGGTTATGTTCAGTTTCTTGCATGGCATTTTGTCATCAGGAGCAGTTCTTCAGGCGAGACGAGTAGTGGAGGAGAGTGGGTGTGGGGTGTGTGGTGGAGAGGATACGGCATATCATGTGGTGTATTTCTGCGAATGTTTGGGGAATGTTCGGGATTGGATGAGTAGGATAGTGAAGAGAGTGGGACAGGGGCATACCGGTGTTGAGAGTGCTCGTTTTGGATGTGGGAGGGGTGCCGAAGAGTACACAACGAGCATTGGCATATTTAATGGTAGATTTTGTGTATGTGTCCTGGGGTATGCGTGGGAATGGGGATTGGGTTGCGAGGAAACGGGTAATGGCAGCTACTTTCTGTAGGACGTTTGCAGGATTTTGTGTATGTGTCCTGGGGTATGCGTGGGAATGGGGATTGGGTTGCGAGAAAACGGGTAATGGCAGCTACTTTCTATAGGACGTTTGCAGGAATAGGGAAATATATGGATCGCGGTGGGAGGGAGCCTTCCCCGCAGGTTATCGTGGTTTAACTGTTGGGATCTTACTAGCTTTGTAGTGGGGGGCGGGGTTGTCATAGCTGGGGCAAGGTTTGGGAATGTCATCTGGGGTTCCAATGGGCTCGCCGTCGGGAGTGTGTGTGTGTGTGTGTGTGTGGTATGGACGTATGGCTTAGGCGTAAACAAGGGATGGTTCAGTGTGGTTAGTAGGTGTTAGGATGTAAGTGTGATGACAGCTGGAATAAAAGTGTGATCCAGTTTGGTTGAGGGGATTTTCGGTTTATACTTTTGCGTATGTGTCCAACGGGATGATGACTGCATCACTCTCAATGTATATATAGCCTTGCACATGCTTGGTCACTTACCATCACACCTATGTTAGAGGATGGAGGTGTTGCGGCCCCTGCCAAACTAGCGGTTAAATAGTTAACCTGCCGGCCGGCAGTACCACTGGGTGCGTCATCAAACCCAATGTGGGGGCTGCTGAGCCGGCCTTAGAGCAGTAAGAGCCTGAGTGCCTCACGGTACACACCTAAGCAGTAGGTACCTGACCACCGAAGGGTACACGTCTACTGGCTTTAGTAACAGTATGTACCAGAGCGCCTCGCTGTACACACCTAAGCAGTAGGTACCTGACCACCGAAGGGTACACGTCTACTGGCTTTAGTAACAGTATGTACCAGAGCGCCTCGCTGTACACACCTAAGCAGTAGGTACCTGACCACCGAAGGGTACACGTCTACTGGCTTTAGAAATATTATGTACCTGAGCGCCTCGCTGTACACACCTAAGCAGTAGGTACCTGACCACCGAAGGGTACACGTCTACTGGCTTTAGAAATATTATGTACCTGAGCGCCTCGCTGTACACACCTAAGCAGTAGGTACCTGACCACCGAAGGGTACACGTCTACTGGCTTCAACATTAAGTACCTGAACTCCTCAGGGTACACGTCTATGCAGTAGGTACCTGACCACCGAATCGTACCTATCTACTGGCGTGAGAAGAACCGCTCACCGCAGCTCACTGAGTCTGTTGGCCTCAGTTACTTGACGGCCGCATTCAGTGAGCTTGCAGCATGGTGTTCGGCTAGCGGTGTGTCAACCGCCTTTGGAGAGGATTTACTGGACTACCGGTGATGTCTGTGGACTCACCGTCTACGTTGATCAACTGTGGGCCGGAGTCGTCAGATGCTGTTTAGTGGGACATTACATGAAGAAAAGGTTGGAGTGTTACACTGAACTGGGCCAGGACCGTAGTGTGACACTGAGGGACGTACGATGGAGTGGAACACTGAGATATGCACAGGACCGTAGTGGAACACTGAGATGAAAAGGGTGTCGTGGGACACTGAAGATGGCCTGGTTGTAGTGTACACTGAACAGTGTCGTGTGACTGACTTCGTGTCGTGAGAGGCAGTTGATTGTAATTTATTATTATAAAAATGTTATTTATAATTTATTGTTTTAGCATAAAGATATATATATATAGTGACAGTAGTGTCAAGAGTTGTACCCTGTGTAGGGTTATTAATTATATTTTAGTAAAATGCTGATTATAATTTATTATAGTAACATGTACATATTATTATTATATCATAGTTCAAATACCTCTAGACCAAAGATAGTTGATTTTTATATATTAAAGATTAATTTATATTAATGTGTGTATTTATGTATCCCGAACTCTTTATTACAAAAGGAGTAAATCTTACCATCTTCCTTTAAAAATTACTTTTTTGTAATAGGAGGTATAAATTTTTTAGAGGTAATGTACGCGTGTATGCTGTAAGGATGCTTGGGTGAGGTTCGTAGTGATTGTGATACTGTTGCGCAGTGACAGGTTATATGCGCATGGACAGCTAGAAAAATGTGTGACAGGGTCATGTGTAATGACCAGAGAAAGTGGGCGGTTGCCCAAGTAGGGGGGGAAGAGGGGGGGTAAGGAGTGATGGAGAGACTAAATTTGCAACTTGCTAGTGTCTCTTGTATACACATTTGTTTTGCACGTTGACTTTTGTGCCGTGAATAGGTCGTGATAGAGTAGTTTTTATTTATGTGTTCACATTAGGTTACGGAAGCCAGTGATGTGAACTTAATTTTGTCTGATAGTCTTTACTGTACATAATGATATATCAATGTATGTGTACAACAAAATGATAATTTAGTAATTGTGGCCAGTGTATTTGGCGGTGTGTGTACCTCAGGTGGAGGTGTGTGTACCTCAGGCGGAGGTGTGTGTACCTCAGGCGGAGGTGTGTGTACCTCAGGAGGAGGTGTGTGTACCTCAGGCGGAGGTGTGTGTACCTCAGGCGGAGGTGTGTGTACCTCAGGCGGAGGTATGTGTACCTCAGGCGGAGGTGTGTGTACCTCAGGCGGAGATGTGTGTACCTCAGGCGGAGGTGTGTGTACCTCAGGCGGAGGTGTGTGTACCTCAGGCGGAGGTGTGTGTACCTCAGATGGAGGTGTGTGTACCTCAGGCGGAGGTGTGTGTACCTCAGATGGAGGTGTGTGTACCTCAGGCGGAGGTGTGTGTACCTCAGGCGGAGGTGTGTGTACCTCAGGCGGAGGTGTGTGTACCTCAGGCGGAGATGTGTGTACCTCAGGCGGAGGTGTGTATACCTCAGGCGGAGGTGTGTGTGTACCTCAGGCGGAGGTGTGTGTACTTCAGATGGAGGTGTGTGTACCTCAGGCGGAGGTGTGTGTACCTCAGATGGAGGTGTGTGTACCTCAGGCGGAGGTGTGTGTACCTCAGAGGGAGGTGTGTGTACCTCAGGCGGAGGTGTGTGTACCTCAGGCGGAGGTGTGTGTACCTCAGGCGGTGTGTGTACCTCAGGCGGAGGTGTGTGTACCTCAGGCGGAGGTGTGTGTACCTCAGATGGAGGTGTGTGTACCTCAGGCGGAGGTGTGTGTACCTCAGGCGGAGGCGTGTGTACCTCAGGCGGAGGTGTGTGTACCTCAGGTGGAGGTGTGTGCACCTCAGACGGAGGTGTGTGTACCTCAGGCGGAGGTGTGTGTACCTCAGACGGAGGTGTGTGTACCTAAGGCGGAGGTGTGTGTACCTCAGGCGGAGGTGTGTGTACCTCAGGCGGAGGTATGTGTACCTCAGGCCGAGGTGTGTGTACCTCAGGCGGAGGTGTGTGTACATAAGAACATAAGAACATAAGAAAGGAGGAACATTGCAGGAGGCCTGCTGGCCCATACTAGGCAGGTCCTTTACAATTCATCCCACTAACAAAACATTTGCCCAACCCAATTTTCAATGCCACCCAAGAAATAAGCTCTGATGTGAAAGTCCCACTCAAATCCAACCCCTCCCACTCATGTACTTATCCAACCTAGATTTGAAACTACCCAAAGTCCCAGCCTCAATAACCCAACTAGGTAGACTGTTCCACTCATCAACTACCCTATTTCCCAACCAATACTTTCCTATGTCCTTTCTAAATCTAAACTTATCTAATTTAAATCCATTACTGCGGGTTCTCTCTCTTGGAGAGACATCCTCAAGACCCTATTAATATCCCCTTTATTAATACCTATCTTCCACTTATACACTTCGATCAGGTCTCCCCTCATTCTTCGTCTAACAAGTGAATGTAACTTAAGAGTCTTCAATCTTTCTTCATAAGGAAGATTTCTGATGATATGTATTAATTTAGTCATCCTACGCTGAATGTTTTCTAACGAATTTATGTCCATTTTGTAATACGGAGACCAGAACTGAGCTGCATAATCTAGGTGAGGCCTTACTAATGATGTATAAAGCTGCAGTATGACCTCTGGACTTCTGTTGCTTACACTTCTTGATATAAATCCCAGTAATTTATTTGCCTTATTACGTACGCTTAGGCATTGCTGTCTTGGTTTAAGGTTGCTGCTCACCATAACCCCCAAGTCCTTTTCGCAATCTGTATGGCTAAGTTCTACATCATTTAACTTATAAGTACTAGGGTTATGGGCACTCCCAAGCTTCAGAACCTTGCATTTGTCTACATTGAACTGCATCTGCCACTTTTCTGACCAAGAATAGAGTTTGTTTAAATCCTCCTGAAGTTCCATAACATCTACGTTTGAATCAATTACCCTACCTATCTTTGTGTCATCGGCGAATTTGCTCATATCACTAGTAATTCCCTCATCAAGATCATTGATATATATTATAAACAACAACGGGCCCAAGACTGATCCCTGTGGAACGCCACTTGTTACAGATCCCCACTCGGATTTAACCCCATTTATGGACACTCTCTGCTTCCTGTCAGTGAGCCATGACTCGATCCACGAGAGCACTTTTCCCCCAATGCCATGAGCTGCCACTTTCTTTAACAGTCTATGGTGCGGAACTCTATCAAAAGCCTTACTAAAATCTAAGTAAATAATATCAAATTCTTTATTGTGGTCAACAGCCTCAAAAGCTTTACTGAAGAAAGTTAATAAATTAGTTAGACAAGACCGGCCTCTTGTGAATCCATGCTGAGTATCATTAATCAAGCTATGCTTATCGAGATGGCTTCTTATAATTTGAGCTATAATTGACTCTAGTAATTTGCCTACAATTGAGGTCAGGCTTATTGGGCGGTAATTTGACGGTAACGACTTGTCCCCTATTTTAAAAATAGGAGTTACATTAGCCATCTTCCACATATCAGACACTACACCTGTTTGAAGAGATAAATTAAAAATATTAGTTAATGGTTCACAGAGTTCCATTTTGCATTCCTTAAGAACCCTTGAAAAAACCTCATCAGGACCCGGCGACTTATTTTGCTTCAGTCTGTCTATCTGCTTCACAACCATCTCACTAGTGACTGTGATATTACATAATTTATCTTCATTCGTCGCTCAACCTTTGGGACGAGCGGACGTGAGCTGAGCCTGCCCTCTGCTGTCAGCCGGTGACAACTTGGTTTTCTCAAAATGGCGCAGCCGGCAAGAAGAAGGGTAAACACTGTCGGCATAGAAGTGGTGCGTGGGGCTGTGCATGCCCACTCAGCTCAAGTTTTATTACCTGCCATCATCAGGGACACATACGGCATTGCCAACGAAGAGCTGTATGGTGTAGCCTTGAATGGGGCATATAGAATTTTTGTGAAGTTTCTCAATGCAAGTGTATATGAGGACATAGTCGCCAGGTTCCAAGATCTTTGTGTACCAGTGAATCCTGCAGTGACGGTAAGGCTACATGATGTGTCCCGCCATTATACGTGGGTGAAGATAAGAAATGTACCCTTTGAGGCTAATGAGGCAGACCTACGTGCTGTCTTCGAGAAGTTTGGGACTGTTCATATGGCGACATTGGGGAAACGGAAGGAAGGATCGTATTCTGGGATGCCTGAAGGAAGTTTTTCCTTAAAAATGACATTGAGGCATCCTATTCCTTCCTATATTTTCCTAGAAGACTTCAGGACTCAAGTAATGGTGACTTACGCAGGGCAACAACGTACCTGTCGATTATGCGGTGCCTATGATCACATTGCTGCACAGTGTGTTAAACAACAGGGTACACAGGCGAAGGAGCAGCATAAGGAGGCATCAGAGGACCTTGAGACGTTGGATTTGGCACGACCTGAGTCGGTTTCCTTGAACAAGGCTTGGAGTGTGGAGGTCGAGGAGGCCTTGAGGGAGGAAGAGTGTGTAACTCTTCCGAGAGAGACATGCACTGCCGGGCAGGCACCGGAACCCAAAGATGTGGTGTCACTGGGTGAGGACAGGGCCGTGGAGGCTACCATTGATTCAGTCCTCCACGACCTGTTAGGGACCCCAGGAGAGGTTACAGTTGAGGGGCTTGTGGGTGCCCTGGATGCTGCTGGGGTTCCAGGTGGTGAGAGGGGGGGAGGCATGTCAGAGACCCAGGTTGAGGCTGGGTTGCAAATTGGCACGGTGGTGGCGGAAGTGCACGGGGATGGCTTCCAGGTGGAGGCGGGGAGAAAGGCTCGAGTGTCACGGAAGAGAGCGGCAGTGCCCTCGGACGTGGACGATGTGGATGTGCTCACTCCGGCACAGCGTTCGGGCAAAAAGGTGTGGGCTGAAGTGGTTGAGCATGGACCTGGAGGGTCCAGGGGCAAGGGGCATGTGAAAGCAGATCACAGAATGGTGATTGAAGATCAAGGGCGTATAAAGGGGAAAGGGGATAAAGGTGGTGCAATACGTAAAGGCAAACCTCCATTGACAAATTCAAGAGTCTCTCTATAAATGTTAATGGTCTGAAAAATTCTAGGAAGTGTGAATGGTTTCATGAGATGCTCATTAGGTATGGTGTAGATGTAGTGTTTGTGCAAGAGCACAACCACAAGCTGGGTTGTATGTTGATGATTGAGGGGTATACTGTATATATGGCACACTCAACGAGATTGAAAGGAGGAGTGGTTATTTTGGTGAGGGAGGCTAGCCCGTTTACTGTACATCATTGTGAGGAGGGGGGTGAGGGGAGGGTTATAAGAGTGGATGGGACATGGGGAAGAGATAAGATGTCTTTTGTGTGTGTTTATGGTCCGGTGGAGGGGGACAGTCGAGTGAAGAATGAGTTTGTACGTGAAGTGTTGGTGTAATGCTTCCAGCATTAGCTGTGGTGGGAGGGGACTGGAATTGCGTTATACGCCGCAAGGATGTGGAACCTAGGGGAGCAGGATATTGTTCTGGCGTTCTGAGGGACCTGTTAACCGGGGTGGGGTTGGTGGATGTAGAGGGGGGGGCGGCGTGGGAGGTGCAGCACACCTTTGTGAGGCAAGGGTATGCTGCACGGCTGGGCAGGATATACGTGACAAGGAAAGCTGTGGTATGGAGTGTAAGGGTTTTGGATGTCTTTTTTTCCGATCATAGAGGTGTTTTGGTGGATTTGGGATGGGAGGGGAGGCCGAACAGGTATAAGAGTTATTGGAAATTGAATGTTCGGTTGCTTCAAGATGTTGAGGGGAGGGTCCTATTTGCACAATGGTGGAAAGGCTTATGGGAAGGGATGGAAGTCAATGGGGATGTGTTGAGATGGTGGGATGTGACGGCAAAGACGAGGATTCGAGAGTTCTATGTCCGACAGGGAAGGCACGAGAATCAGTTGGCTTATGGGCTTATTAGGTATCTTGAGGGGCAGTTAAGGGAGTATCATGAGAGAGGAAGGGGGGGGGGATGGGAGCCCCTGTGGCTGACATAGAAGGAGTGAAGGAACGCCTAATGGAAGTGCAAAATGAGAGGTTTGATGCGGCAAGGGTTTTAGGGGGGTTGGAGGAGGTCATGTGGGGTGATAGACCATCAGCGTGTGTCCTGCGAGGGCAGGGGCGCCGGCGTGTTGCAATGGAAATGAGGGTTTGAGAGTTCTTGAGGACATAGAAGGGTATAGGGAGGGACAAGATTTGGTGACAACGGAGGGGATGGGAGGGTATGTTGATTCTTGGCTTAGTGCACATATGAGGAGTGTGGGTGTGAGAGAGGGGGCTTTAAAAGAGACAGGGGGATGGGTGCGGAGTGTGCTGGACAGGGACGACAGGGAACAGTTACAGGGGCCTATTGTGGAGGAAGAGGTGTGGACGGCTTTAATGAGTATGAGCAGGGGTAAGGCACCGGTGATAGATGGGCTGCCTGCGGAGTTTTACATACAGCATTGGGGAGTATTAAAAGATTTTTTGGTGCAATTATTTAATATCATAAAAGAGAGGGGTGCGTTGGGACCTTTGCAGGCGACAGCACTAGTAGTTTTGGTGCCAAAGGGTGAAAGTCAGTGCACAGTGAGAGATTACCGGATGATATCACTCGTGTGCAGACTACAAACTTTTTGCAAAAATTTTAGGTAATCGTATAAAAAAGGTCATTGGAAAGGTAATAGTGAGGGGTCAATATGGGATTCCGGGGAGATCAATGTATGAGGGGCATGGGGTTATTAGAAGGTTTATTGAGGGTCCACAAGAGGGGAAACGTGGGGTATTGGCGTTGGATTGGAGAACGGCATATGACAGTGTCGAGAGGGAGGCTCTGTGGAGAATCATGGAGTGGCAAGGGTTCAGGGAGGACATTGTGAATTGGGCACGTACTTTATATCGGGGAGCTTGGATGTGTGTACAGATAAATGGGAGGGTGGGGTTGCATGTGAAAATGGGCAGGGGATTGAGGCAAGGTTGCCCATTGTCACAAATATTATTTGCATGTTTACAGAATCCGTTTTATAGGGCAGTGGAAAGGTGCATACAGGAGGGGGTAAGGGAGGACATACGAGGTGGGAGTCCCAGTATCATAGGTTACGTTGATGACACAACTGTCCTAGTGAGTGGGAGGGAGGGATTGGAGGGTCTGGAGAGAGTTATAGACGTTTTTGGGATGGCAACAGGTATGGCAGTGAATGTGCATAAATCTAAGCTCATGATATTGGGTGAATGGGATGGGCACAAGGGCGGGGGTGGGGGGGTGAGGTGGAGTGTCGTGGACCGGGTGAAAATTTGTGGAGTTGTGTATATGGGTAATGCTCAGATGGCTAGGGAGAATAATTCAAAGGGTGTGGTAGATAGGGTATTGGGAAGATTGTCAGGATTGAGGCCGACACATCTTACGCTACACCAGAGGGTCATTGTGGTCAATGTGCTTTTGTACAGTAAAATATGGCATGTGGCAGCTTTGTACCCTTTGGTGTATGGGGATGTCCGGAGATTGTTGAGCAGAGTTTTCCGTTTTATCTGGGGTTCGGGATGCGATTGGTTGAAAAGAGAGGTTGTAACACTTCCGGTGGCCTTGGGAGGGCTGGGGTTAATTCATTTGGAAAGAAGGTTGAAGTGTGTATATGTGAAACATGGGTTGCTAAGGGCTCGGGGGGAAGGGAGTGGAGGGTTGGGGATGCTGCAGGGAGATCTTCGGAGATGGTGGAAGGGACAAGATTTGAGAGATGGTGAGGAGTTGTTGCGTCTATTGATGATGGTCAGAGAGCCGAGAAACATGCGGGTAGGGTCCATGGAGAGGAAGATATGGCCTAGGGTGGTAGTGGCAACGGAAGGAGTGTACCCGATGTACGCATGGGAAGACATTTGGGGCCGATTAAAAGGGTTACGCATCCGGCCTCGGGTGAGGGAGGTAATGTATAGGTTTCTTCACGGAATATTGCCGTCTGGGGTTGTTTTACGAAATAGGCGAATAAGGGAGGGTGGGGTGTGTCAGGTTTGTGGGGTAGATGAATCAGCTTTTCATGTAGTTTATTTTTGTGAAAGCCTAGGGATTGTGCGGGAATGGTTAGGGAAAGTAATCCGGTATGTGGGGGGGAAAGGGTTGTCGGTTTTGAGAGCGCTTAGTTTAGATGTAGGTGGGGTTGGGGTAAAGGTTCAAAGGGCAGTGGCTTACTTAATGGTTGATTTTGTGTATATATCATGGGCAATGAGAGACAAAGGGGCGGAGGAACGTAGGATGGCCATAGCAGCATCCTTTTATAGAACAAAGTGTCGCAACAGGGAAATATATGGTAGGAGGTGGGAGAGGGATTTCTCGGAGGGCTACAGGGACTTTCTTTTGAGGGATTTATGGTCTTTATAAGCGGTCAGGGGCATGAACGGGCTGGCCTTCCCAGGGGGGGGGTGAGTGTGTTGTGTGAGTGTGTGTGGAATTGTGTGAAGAAAGGATGTTGAGGTGATATTCAATGTGATATTCAATGTAATGTCTTGGTGTTATTGTGAACACCGATGATTATATTTTATCTAAGGATTCCTTCATGTTTTGTAAGGATGTACATAAGCATGTTAGTATATAAGCATATTTTAACCTGTAATTATACATGTCTACCTATATATGAGCAATGTAACTTGTCATAATAATGAGGTTTCATACCTGTTTTTTAACTAGTGGAACGTTCTGGTATTGTATATAATGTAAGATCTTGCCTGGGGTGTTTTTGTTTATATATTGTTAGATTTTTTTTTTTTTTTTTTTTTTTTTTTTTTCACTCAAGTGAATGAGTTTTTGATCTTGTGTATTGCCAGGTGAAACTGGTCAGTTTTTTCACCGGGGGGGGGGTAGGAGTTTAAGTAATCTCTGCAATAGCAGGTCATGTGATACACATGTCATATTTTAGATGTCTAATGTTGTCCATTCTCTGTAGGATGTGATGTATAGATTATCTCCGGCAGTGTAAATAATCTGTCTGGAGGAGGGAATAATGTGTAAATTTATTTATTATTGTGGTAGGTTTATGTGTGTAGCGTGTTTTTAGGGTGATATATAAGATGCTAATTACTATCAAGAACTGTTGGTGGTTATGAGTGGTGACGGCAGACACAGTTACTAGGCATGTGGGGGGGGGGTTGAAGTGTCAGGGGTAGTGTATTAAACCCACCACCGTGCACGATATTAATTATTACCATAGGGTATATGAGGGTAGGGTGGATTGTGTTCTATGGTGGATGTGAGCCATCAGGTTCACACATTCCTTGTATTATAGTGTCAGCCGTTTAGCTGGCTGGATTGTGTTTAAATATATATTGTCATTGAAGTTTTTAATGCTTTTACAAATGTATATGTATAAGAGTTTTGCCACTGTGTATTTAAGGTGAAAGTGGCACGTTTTCATGGGGGGGGGAGCGTAAGCTTTACTGGGTGGGTTGTATGTGTATGTGTGTGTATGTATATGTATATGTGTGTATGTATGTATGTGTATATATGTATATATATATATATATATGTATATATGTATATATGTATATGTGTATATATGTGTATGACCACCTTTTCATGTGAAGCAGAGTACGTACAAGCGGTGTTTGAGTGCAGCAGCAGTCAGTTCTGTCATTATATATGTACTTCTTCAGTACTGTGTAGTTACAGTTGATTATTGTTCACTGCCTGTGTCTTGTTACATATTGATTATGTACCAATATATTTTTGTACCTGAGTTTTAAATAAAATAAAAAAAAAATAAAAAATTATCTTCTTCTAGCCCACTGTAAAAATTAATTTCTGGAATATTGTTAGTGTCTCCCTGTGTAAAAACTGAGAGAAAATAATTATTTAAAATCAAGCACATTTCATTCTCTTTGTCAGTAAGATGCCCATAGTTATTTTTAAGGAGACCTATCTTATCTCTAACTTTTGTTCTATAGACCTGGAAAAAACTTTTTGGGTTAGTTTTAGAATCCCTAGCAACTTTAATTTCATAGTCCCTTTTAGCTTTTCTTATCCCCTTTTTAATGTCCCTCTTAATGTCAATATACTGATTCATAAGATGACCCTCACCTCTTTTGATACGCCTATAAATTCCTTTCTTATGCCCTAGTAGATATTTGAGCCTATTATTCATCCATTTTGGGTCATTTCTATTTGATCTAATTTCTTCATATGGGATAAACGCTCTTTGAGCAGCATGTATAGTGTTCAGAAAACTGTCATATTGATAGCTCTCTTCGTTACCCCAGTCAACAGATGATAAGTGTTCTCTAAGCCCATCGTAATCTGCTAAGCGAAAATCTGGGACTGTTACTGAGTTATCGCTACTATCGTACTTCCATTCAATGCTAAATGTAATTGATTTGTGGTCGCTAGCACCCAGTTCCTCTGAAATTTCTAAATTATTAACAAGGGATTCATTGTTTGCCATAACTAAGTCAAGTAGGTTATTTCCCCTTGTAGGTTCTGTCACAAACTGCTTCAAAAAACAATCCTGAAATACTTCTAAGAAGTCGTATGATTCTAAATTCCCAGTCAAGAAATTCCAATCAACATGACTAAAGTTAAAGTCTCCTAGAATTACTACATTATCGTGTCTTGTGGCCTTAACAATTTCCTCCCATTGTAGCTTCCCTTGGTCCCTATCTAAGTTTGGGGGACGGTATATCACTCCTAAAATCAGTTTTTCATGCCCCTCTGAAAATTCTATCCAAACAGACTCTGTATGTGTTACTTCAGACTTAATACCCGTTTTTATGCAACAGTTCAAGCGATCTCGGACATACAATGCCACCCCACCCCCCCTCCCAATACTTCTATCTTCTTGGAACAATTTAAAACCCTGAATATGACATTCCGCAGGCATGTCCCGACTTTTTGAATTAAACCACGTCTTAGTTAAGGCAAATACATCAATGTTACCTACACTATCAACTAATCTCAACTCGTCCATCTTATTCCTAGCACTACGGCAATTAGCATAATAAACATTGAAAGACTCTCCTTTCTCTTTACCCTTAATGCTCATTTCTATTTTTCTACTAAACCTATTACTGTCCTTATCACCCAAGGTCCCTGGCTTTTCAATATCTATCTCGTTCTTATTATTACTAGTTCCCCTAGAACTCGTAATATTACTACACTGGGACTTCACTGTTTTCCTGCCAAAACCCATACCACTAACTATTCCTAGTTTAAAGTCCTAACTGCTCCCTCCACTGCAGTTGCCAGTGCTCCCACCCCACACCTAGATAAGTGAACCCCATCCCTAGCATACATGTCATTTCTGCCATAGAAGAGGTCCCAGTTGTCGATGAATGTTACCGCATTTTCCTTACAGTATTTGTCCAGCCAGCAATTGACACCAATTGCCCTGGACAACCATTCATTTCAAACTCCCCTCCTTGGCAAAATACCACATATGAGAGGGTTCCCACCCTTACTTCTAATTATTTCTATTGCTGACCTATACCTGCTAATCAGGTCCTCACTCCTACGTCTGCCAACATCGTTGCCTCCAGCACTGAGACAGATAATAGGATTGCTCCCATTACCTCTCATGATGTCATCCAGACGGCTAACAATATCCTCCATCCCAGCCCCAGGAAAGCAAACTCTCTGTCTCCTACTCCTGTCCTTCAAGCAGAACGCCCTATCCATATACCTAACTTGGCTATCCCCAACAACAACAATATTCGTACCTTCCTTAATGTCTTTCGTCGTGACGTTCCCAGTATTCGACTCACATTCGTCGGGTAGCACTGAGAATGTATTGGATGTTTCCACAACAGTTTCCACGGCAGTCTCTTTCTTCTTCATCGTTTCTACCTTTCCATTCGTCTTCTTGATCGTCAACTTCTTTCCCTGCTGTCCAGCCACTGACCAGTTTCCCTTCTTGACCTGAGGACTCAAAATAGGAGGACTACTCCGAATCTTTTTGTTTTCCTCGGTCAGCCGCCGAATTTCCATATTCGCCAACCTCAATTCTTCCTTAAGCTGTTGGTAAAGTTGCTCGATGGAGGGCATCTTGCTTCAATTCTAGAGAGCGCGCAAACAGGTCTTCACAGAGCCAAGTACACGTCAACAGTGCGCAAAAGCCAACTCAATCAGGAGCTACTGCGCAGCACGTCCGCACGGCCCAATAGCGATGCCTCCCTCCTGTACCTCAGGCTGAGGTGTGTGTACCTCAGATGGAGTTGTGTGTACCTCAAGCGGAGGTGGGTGTACCTCAGGCGGAGGTGTGTGTACCTCAGATGGAGGTGTGTGTACCTCAGGCGGAGGTGTGTGTACCTCAGGCGGAGGTGTGTGTACCTCAGGCGGAGGTGTGTGTACCTCAGGCGGAGGTGTGTGTACCTCAGGCGGAGGTGTGTGTACCTCAGGCGGAGGTGTGTGTACCTCAGACGGAGGTGTGTGTACCTCAGTCGGAGGTGTGTGTACCTCAGGCGGAGGGGTGTGTACCTCAGGCGGAGGTGTGTGTACCTCAGGCGGAGGTGTGTGTACCTCAGGCGGAGGTGTATGTACCTCAGGCGGAGGTGTGTGTACCTCAGGCGGAGGTGTGTGTACCTCAGGCGGAGGTGTGTGTACCTCAGGCGGAGGTGTGTGTACCTCAGGCGGAGGTGTGTGTACCTCAGACGGAGGTGTGTGTACCTCAGTCGGAGGTGTGTGTACCTCAGGCGGAGGTGTGTGTACCTCAGGCGGAGGTGTGTGTTCCTCAGGCGGAGGTGTGTGTACCTCAGGCGGAGGTGTGTGTACCTCAGGCGGAGGTGTGTGTACCTCAGGCGGATGTGTGTGTACCTCAGGCGGAGGTGTGTGTACCTCAGACGGAGGTGTGTGTACCTCAGTCGGAGGTGTGTGTACCTCAGGCGGAGGTGTGTGTACCTCAGGCGGAGGTGTGTGTACCTCAGGCGGAGGTGTGTGTACCTCAGGCGGAGGTGTGTGTACCTCAGGCGGAGGTGTGTGTACCTCAGGCGGAGGTGTGTGTACCTCAGACGGAGGTGTGTGTACCTCAGGCGGAGGTGTGTGTACCTCAGGCGGAGGTGTGTGTACCTCAGGCGGAGGTGGGTGTACCTCAGGCGGAGGTGTGTGTACCTCAGGCGGAGGTGTGTGTTCCTCAGGCGGAGGTGTGTGTACCTCAGGCGGAGGTGTGTGTACCTCAATCGGAGGTGTGTGTACCTATGGCGGAGGTGTGTGTACCTCAGGCGGAGGTGTGTGTACCTCAGGCGAAGGTGTGTGTACCTCAGGCGGAGGTGTGTGTACCTCAGGCGGAGGTGTGTGTACCTCAGGCGGAGGTGTGTGTACCTCAGGCGGAGGTGTGTGTACCTCAGGCGGAGGTGTGTGTACCTCAGGCGGAGGTGTGTGTACCTCAGTCGGAGGTGTGTGTATCTCAGGCGGAGGTGTGTGTACCTCAGGCGGAGGTGTGTGTACCTCAGGCGGAGGTGTGTGTACCTCAGGCGGAGGTGTGTGTACCTCAGGCGGAGGTGTGTGTACCTCAGGCGGAGGTGTGTGTACCTCAGGCGGAGGTGTGTGTACCTCAGGCGGAGGTGTGTGTACCTCAGGCGGAGGTGTGTGTACCTCAGGCGGAGGTGTGTGTACCTCAGGCGGAGGTGTGTGTACCTCAGGCGGTGGTGTGTGTACCTCAGGCGGAGGTGTGTGTACCTCAGATGGAGGTGTGAGTACCTCAGGCGGAGGTGTGTGTACCTCAGACGGAGGTGTGTGTACCTCAGGCGGAGGTGTGTGTATCTCAGGCGGAGGTGTGTGTACCTCAGGCGGAGGTGTGTGTAACTCAGGCGGAGGTGTGTGTACCTCTGACGGAGGTGTGTGTACCTCAGGCGGAGGTGTGTGTACCTCACGCGGAGGTGTGTGTACCTCAGGCGGAGGTGTGTGTACCTCAGTCGGAGGTGTGTGTGTACCTCAGACGGAGGTGTGTGTACCTCAGGCGGAGGTGTGTGTATCTCAGGCGGAGGTGTGTGTATCTCAGGCGGATGTGTGTGTACCTCAGGCGGAGGTGTGTGTACCTCAGGTGGAGGTGTGTGTGTACCTCAGGCGGAGGTGTGTGTACCTCAGGTGGAGGTGTGTGTACCTCAGATGGAGGTGTGTGTGTACCTCAGGCGGAGGTGTGTGTACCTCAGACGGAGGTGTGTGTACCTCAGGCGGAGGTGTGTGTATCTCAGGCGGAGGTGTGTGTATCTCAGGCGGAGGTGTGTGTACCTCAGGCGGAGGTGTGTGTACCTCAGGCGGAGGTGTGTGTACCTCAGGCGGAGGTGTGTGTACCTCAGGCGGAGGTGTGTGTACCTCAGATGGAGGTGTGTGTACCTCAGGCGGAGGTGTGTGTACCTCAGACGGAGGTGTGTGTACCTCAGGCGGAGGTGTGTGTATCTCAGGCGGAGGTGTGTGTTTCTCAGGCGGAGGTGTGTGTACCTCAGGCGGAGGTGTGTGTACCTCAGTCGGAGGTGTGTGTATCTCAGGCGGAGGTGTGTGTACCTCAGGCGGAGGTGTGTGTACCTCAGGCGGAGGTGTGTGTACCTCAGGCGGAGGTGTGTGTACCTCAGGCGGAGGTGTGTGTACCTCAGGCGGAGGTGTGTGTACCTCAGGCGGAGGTGTGTGTACCTCAGATGGAGGTGTGTGTACCTCAGGCGGAGGTGTGTGTACCTCAGACGGAGGTGTGTGTACCTCAGGCGGAGGTGTGTGTACCTCAGGCGGAGGTGTGTGTACCTCAGGCGGAGGTGTGTGTACCTCAGGCGGAGGTGTGTGTACCTCAGGCGGAGGTGTGTGTACCCCAGGCGGAGGTGTGTGTACCTCAGGCGGAGGTGTGAGTACCTCAGGGGGAGGTTTGTGTACCTCAGGCGGAGGTGTTTGTACCTCAGGCGGAGGTGTGTGTACCTCAGGCGGAGGTGTGTGTACCTCAGGCGGAGGTGTGTGTACCTCAGGCGGAGGTGTGTGTTCCTCAGGCGGAGGTGTGTGTACCTCAGGCGGAGGTGTGTGTACCTCAGGCGGAGGTGTGTGTACCTCAGGCGGAGGTGTGTGTACCTCAGGCGGAGGTGTGTGTACCTCAGGCGGAGTTGTGTGTACCTCAGGGGGAGGTTTGTGTACCTCAGGCGGAGGTGTTTGTACCTCAGGCGGAGGTGTGTGTACCTCAGGCGGAGGTGTGTGTACCTCAGGCGGAGGTGTGTGTACCTCAGGCGGAGGTGTGTGTTCCTCAGGCGGAGGTGTGTGTACCTCAGGCGGAGGTGTGTGTACCTCAGGCGGAGGTGTGTGTACCTCAGGCGGAGGTGTGTGTACCTCAGGCGGAGGTGTGTGTACCTCAGGCGGAGTTGTGTGTACCTCAGGCGGAGGTGTGTGTACCTCAGGCGGAGGTGTGTGTACCTCAGGCAAATGTGTGTGTACCTCAGGCGGAGGTGTGAGTAGCTCAGGCGGAGGTGTGTGTACCTCAGGCGGAGGTGTGTGTACCTCAGGCGGATGTGTGTGTACCTCTGGCGGAGGTGTGTGTACCTCAGGCGGATGTGTGTGTTCCTCAGGCGGAGGTGTGTGTACCTCAGGCGGATGTGTGTGTACCTCAGGCGGAGGTGTGTGTACCTCAGGCGGATGTGTGAGTAGCTCAGGCGGAGGTGTGTGTACCTCAGGCGGAGTTGTGTGTACCTCAGGCGGAGGTGTGTGTAGCTCAGGCGGAGGTGTGTGTAGCTCAGGCGGAGGTGTGTGTACCTCAGGCGGAGGTGTGTGTACCTCAGGCAAAGGTGTGTGTACCTCAGGCGGAGGTGTGAGTAGCTCAGGCGGAGGTGTGTGTACCTCAGGCGGAGGTGTGTGTACTTCAGACGGAGGTGTGTGTACCTCAGGCGGAGGTGTGTGTACCTCAGGCGGAGGTGTGAGTACCTCAGGCGGAGGTTTGTGTACCTCAGGCGGAGGTGTGTGTACCTCAGGCGGAGGTGTGTGTACCTCAGGCGGAGGTGTGTGTACCTCAGGCGGAGGTGTGTGTACCTCAGGCGGAGGTGTGTGTTCCTCAGGCGGAGGTGTGTGTACCTCAGGCGGAGGTGTGTGTACCTCTGGCGGAGGTGTGTGTACCTCAGGCGGAGGTGTGTGTACCTCAGGCGGAGGTGTGTGTACCTCAGGCGGAGGTGTGTGTACCTCAGGCGGAGGTGTGTGTACCTCAGGCGGAGGTGTGTGTACCTCAGGCGGAGGTGTGAGTACCTCAGGCGGAGGTTTGTGTACCTCAGGCGGAGGTGTGTGTACCTCAGGCGGAGGTGTGTGTACCTCAGGCGGAGGTGTGTGTACCTCAGGCGGAGGTGTGTGTACCTCAGGCGGAGGTGTGTGTTCCTCAGGCGGAGGTGTGTGTACCTCAGGCGGAGGTGTGTGTACCTCAGGCGGAGGTGTGAGTACCTCAGGCGGAGGTGTGTGTACCTCAGGCGGAGGTGTGAGTAGCTCAGGCGGAGGTGTGTGTACCTCAGGCGGAGGTGTGTGTACCTCAGGCGGAGGTGTGTGTACCTCAGGTGGAGGTGTGTGTACCTCAGGCGGAGGTGTGTGTACCTCAGGCGGAGGTGTGTGTACCTCAGGCGGAGGTGTGTGTACCTAAGGTGGATACACATACTTCTGTGTGACTTACTCCCAAGAAAAGTTTTTTTTATTAGTAATGTGCGTTTCTTTGACAATAATATATATGTGTGAATTTTTCTACTTACACCTACATGAGTATGTGTGTTTTCTTTTGTCAGCTGTAAGTTACACTTATGTAGAAGTGAGACGTGATAATTTCCAGTGTTTTTCTTATATATACTGACAGGTGACTTGAGTGATGTATAGTGTGTTTGATGGTCTTTCTTTTTTGATTTGTCTGTGGCGGGTTTCTTCTCCTGTGTCCAACAACGTGTGTGTGTGTCATAATTTATGTATGTACTTATTGTTCTCAACAGTGTTATACTATATATATGTATTATGTCTGTCTGTACAAGATATGCTCTCAATAAAAAAAAAAATTATTCTGTGATGTTTTTCATAACATAAAGTTCTTATTTATATACTACGTTGAATGAATAAGGTGTCCATGCTAAGATAATTGCACATAAGTTGCCTTTGGGTGTTGTTGACTTTCTTTGTTGCAACTTTCTTAGAAATATTAATTATTTGAGTTTTTCATTCGCCGCTTGACCTGAGCAGAGTGCGGACGTGTGACTACTGCCCTCTGCTGGCCATTGGAGGAGACTTATATTTTCACAACATGGCGCAGTCTGTGAGAAGGCGTTTGCACACGGTGTGCATTGAATTGTTGCGTGGTGCGATAACGCCTCAGTCTGCACAAGTTCTTTTACCGCAAATTATCCGTGACACCTATGGTGTTGCGGATCAAGAACTGTCTGGTGTGGCACTAAATGGTGCCTATCGTATATTCGTCAAGCTGAGATCAGCTGGAGTGTATGAACGGCTGGTTGACAAGTACCATGACAGGAGCGTGGGTGTTAATTCAGCGATATGTGTTCGCCTAATCGACGTGTCTAAACATTACACATGGGTGAAAGTCCGAAATGTGCCATTTGAGGCGGACGAGACTGATCTGCGGTATGTATTTGAACAGTATGGACCTGTACACCTGGCTATGGCTGGTAAATGGACGGATGGGGCGTATGCCGGCTTGCCGGATGGTACGTTCACGATCAAGATGGAGTTGAGGCATGCCATCCCGTCTTACGTCATACTGGACGCATTTAGGACACAGGTAATGGTGTACTACGCTGGGCAGCAGAAGACGTGTAGGTTATGTGGTGCATATGACCATATGGCGGCCCAGTGTGGGAGATGACAGCGGAGAAAGGACCTAGGTAGTGAGATGGTGAAAGAGCCAGAGCCAGAGGTGGGTCATGCTGATGAGTCACCTGTACATAAAAGTGGCACTTCCTGGAGTGAGGAAGTGGAGCGTGAGCTGCCACTGGTGGGTACCAGCCCATCACTGTCACAGTTAGTGGGAAGTGAGGCATCTGCCTTGGAGAACGGGAAGACTGTGCAGATTGGTGACGTGCGGGTAGAGGGAGGCCTACTGGTGAACGTGCAGGAAAAATCCTTTGAGAAGCAGGTTTCTGAGGATCACTTGAGTATGGTGAGGAGTACTGTTCAGATTGAAGATGAGCAACTTGGAAGATTGGCGAACATGGCAGATGACTCGCCAGGAGTGGTGAAAGTGATTGAGGTGACTGCTGAGATTCACAGGGAGGCATCCAATGAGTTAGAAATGGATGCAGAGTGTGTCAACCGTAAGAGGGCGGCGACATATTCCGACTCGGATGATGTTTTGACCCCGGCACAGAGACCGGGGAAAAAGCCGTGGGTTGATGTGGTGCGTGGGAGCACTAAAGGTACGCCTGGTCAGGTGTTGGATCAGGGGAAGCCACCAGTGGGCAGTGGAGAGAAAAGTGGACGAAGCAGACACACTGAAAGCGTGTCAGTGAAAGGTGAAAAGGGGCAGAGGGTGAAATCACATAAGTAGGTTTCCGGTGCATGACAGTGAATATTAATGGATTGTGTGCGAGTGAGAAGCGTCTGTGGGTAAAGGGATTTTTAAGACGTTATGCTATAGACATTGTTTTTGTGCAGGAACATAATTTCAAGCTGGGAAAGGAATTGGAGGTGGATGGGTACAGAGTGTTTGTGATGTATTCGGAGCGAATGAAGGGAGGGGTGGGAATCCTGATCCGAGAGACGAGCCCGTTTGTTGTTCTTAGGAGTGAAGGGGGGGGGGTCGTGTGTTAAGAATAGATGGGTGGTGGAGAGGTGAGCGGATGGCAGTCGTTTGTGTGTATGTGCCGGCTGAGAATGATGTAAGGGTAAAGAATGAATTTGTGAATAACGTATTGGTATATCATTTGCGGTCATTACCGTCAGTGACAATAGTTGGTGGCGACTGGAACTGTGTGGTGCGCAGGAAGGATGTGGAACCGAGAGGGGCAGGGTGTTTTTTGGCAGGTTTATGGGATCTATTGAGAGGTGTGGGATTGAGGGATATAGTTGATGGAGGGGATTGCGAGATAGAGCACACATTTCATAGAAAGGGATATGCTGCACGATTAGATAGGTTGTATGTGACAAGGGGAGTGAGGGTGACGAAGGTGCAGACGGTGAATGTCGTTTATTCAGATCATAGGGCGGTTTATGCTGATTTAAATTGGGACGGTTTGCCTAAGAGATATTTGGGGTACTGGAAGCTGAATGTACGACTACTGGGTGAGGGGGTGGAGGGAGGGGATTTTGAAAGTTTGTGGGAGGACTTATGGGGTGGGGGTAAGAGTGCAAGCGATTTATTGGGGTGGTGGGATGGGGTTGCGAAGACGAGGATCAGGCAATATTATGTGCGAAGGGGAAAGAATGAGGCATGGATGACATATGGGCTTCAACAGTATTTAGAGGGGCGGTTGCAGGGTTGTTATCAGAGGGGTGCTGTGACAGGTGTGTATCCAATGGAGGAAATTGAAGCATTAAAGTGGCAGATAAGGGATATGCACAATGAGAGATTTGATGAGGCGAGGGTGCAAGGTGGGTTAGAGGAGGCGATTTCGGGTGACAGGCCGTCAGCCTGTGTGTTACGGGGTCAGCGGAGACGCAGGTTGGCAATGGAAATTGATAAGCTGGTAGTACATGAGAACTTAGGTGGGTATACGAAGGGTCAGGAGTTGAGAACTATTGAGGGTATGAGTGGTTTTATGGATAGTTGGTTTGGAAAATATTTGCGGAGTGTAGGAGTAAACGGTGAGGATTTAGAGAGATTGGGAGAGAATGTATCTTGTGTGCTGAGTGGAAGTGATCGTATGGCATTGGGAGGGGATATTAAAGAGGGGGAGGTATGGAGAGCTTTGGAGAATATGGCGAGAGGAAAAGCGCCAGGTATAGATGGGTTACCTTGTGAATTCTATGTGAAGCATTGGAGTGTGTTGAAGGATTTTTTAGTGAACCTGATGAATGTGATGAAAAGTGAGGGGAGGATGGGTGAGTTGCAGCGTACTGCAGTAGTGGTATTGATTCCAAAAGGGGAAGGCCCTACTACAGTGCAGAACTACAGGGCGTTGTCGTTGATATGTGCTGATTATAAGATATTCGCAAAAATCTTGGGGAACAGGCTGAAGTGTGTGATAGAGTTGTTGCGAGAGGTCAGTATGGGGTGCCTGGAAGGACGATGTATGAGGGACATGGAATAATAAAAGATTTTGTGGAAAGTATGGAGGGGGAGAATGAAAGGGGGGGAGGTGTCTTAGCATTGGATTGGCAGGCTGCGTATGATTGCGTAGAACGAAAGGCACTGTGGCATATCTTACGGAGGCAGGGTTTTGGGGAAGAGATGGTACGTTGGATTGAGACTTTGTATAATAGGGTAGGTGTACGTGTGCAGGTGAATGGGAAATTGGGTGAGTGGGTTTCAATGGGTAGAGGCATAAGGCAGGGTTGTCCTCTGTCTCAACTGTTGTTTGCTTGTATACAGGACCCTTTTTATAGGGCAGTGGGGCGATGTTTAGGGGTGGTACGTGGTGTGGAGAATGGTGGGAAGGGAATAATAGGGTATGTGGATGATACAACAATTCTAATGAGCAGGGAGGAAAGTTTACATGAGGTGGAGGATGTAATTGGTGGTTTTGAAGGTGTTACAGGTTTAAAAGTGAATGTGGAGAAATCGAAATTGTTGGTCTTAGGGAATTGGGTAGGGAGGGCGCGATGGGAAACAGCTGTGCGTTGGTGTGTGGTGGATAGACTAAAGGTGTGTGGGATAATTTATATGGGGAATGCCGGGGAGGCACGGATGCTTAATTCTGGGAGGGCAGTGGATAGGTTGGTTGGTAGGTTAAATGTTTTGCGACCCTTGCATTTGACGATACATCAACGTGTAATAGTGGTGAATGTGATGTTATATAGTATGGTCTGGCATGTGGCAGCAGTATATCCGTTGGCAGGACCGGACATAACTAGAATGCTAAAAAAGGTTTTTCGATATATATGGGGTTCTGGGTGTGATTGGTTGGGTAGAAGTGTTGTTATGCTACCGGTCGACAAAGGTGGATTGGGTTTAATAGATATAAGACTAAGGGTTAAGTGTATATATTTGAAGAGGGGGTTTCTCCGAGTGGAAGGTCGTGTGGGGAAGGGTGTGCAAGCATTATATGAGGAGGCACGAAGGTGGTGGGTAGGATCAGAGATGAGAGAGTGTGAGGATGTGCTGCGAGCTTTATTGTATGTTAGAGATCCGTCTAGGATACGGGTAGGTGTTCTGGAGCGTGCTGTAGGGGTGAGGGTGATTGCAAATGTTGAGGGCATATACCCAATGTATGCATGGGGAGACATTTGGGTAAGGTTGCGGTTGGTGCGCATCAGACCAAGAGTGAGAGAGGTAATGTTTCGTTTCCTTCATGGAATATTGCCGTCTGGTGTGGTGCTTCGGAAGAGAGGGTTGATGGTGGAGGACGTATGTAGGGTGTGTGGGGATAGGGAGACAGCTTTTCATGTAGTATATTTTTGTAAAAATTTGGAGTGTATACGGGAGTGGATGGGTGGGATTTTGAGGAGGGTGGGTGGGGGAGGGATATCGGTATTTTTTTTTATATTTTATTGAAAAACGCAATACATAGTTATACATGTAGACAATGTAAGCAATGAAACGTATCCATTATATATAACAAAAGAAAACTCCACATTCCCCACCGTAGCACTAAACTTATACATAAGAACTAAACTAAAGACAGCCCACGGCTTCATATACAGGTGGGTTTAGTACATCCAAAATTGCAGCCATAAACACAATATGCAATATAACCAAAGAATGTCACAGGTATTTACATTTTACATAAAACTGTATGTACGAAGACATTCTCAATTATCCAAAAATTCTTTACACACTTATTATTTTTGTATATTAAACTTCATATCAAATACATAATACGTAACACCTCAATAATTACGAAACAAATAAAGGTTAGAAAATAACAATCTCCACACCTCACCACAGAAAAACTAAACACAGTATAATATAACAAATGATTCGTCCCACCTCACGTCCATACACTACATTCATCACCACAAGCGAACTTACACAATCACGTATATTTAGTAATATTTTTCAAATATAATTTCCAGTGTTGAGTAACAAACTTCTTCTACCATATAATGAAATATACATAGTCATTTCTATTAAACATTAACTGAAACGAGACTATATTCTTATTCTACAGACCGCAGCATTTCTTGCCTCACCATCCTAACCCTACTTAACACATTGTACATCAACACGTCCTTATATACCCATCACTCGTCAATAATATTCCTTGAACTTCACCGAATACCAATATACAACCCATACTGAGTATAAGAAATTCTCTCTTACATACTGCTATATACACTTGATGTATGTTAAAAATCACACACATTGTATTATCTCATTATGAGCAGTACATTTGGTACACAGACATATTTATCACGCCCGCATGTCCTTTGCTTTAATACAACCACCAATCCTGATAATACATTACAACATATTCCAAATTTAACTTATCTATAACATACATCAGTATACCATTCTGAGTATGACCGTATACTTTTCACATTCACACAAATATTGCTCATTCCCATGTCCATAAAAATCTTAACAACTTTTCCCTTACAAACCACCACAAACTTACTTAAAACACACTCCACAACTACGCTGCCATTTCACACCATATCATGGAACTCCTCATACATTCCCAATTCTGAGACGAGCCCGGTGCAACCCCTGAAAATCCAAACACATCCCCCCCCCTGTTTTTTTTTTTTTTTTTTTTTTTTTTTTTTTTTTTTTCCTCACTCCGCCAACAAACCTCCGACATTCATACTTCGATATCCTTCAGGAAAAACCCTTTCCCATCTACTTCCATATATCCCCCTATTACGACTAAGTGTTTTGTACATTGTTGCAGCCAATACCTTCTTTCGCACCATCCAATCCCCATTACCCCTCATGGCCCATGATACGAAAACAAAATCAGTTATGATGTACACCAAAGCACGCTGCACAGACTCTTCCACACCTCCCACATCTAAACTCAATGCCCTTAATACCGATATCCCTCCCCCACCCACCCTCCTCAAAATCCCACCCATCCACTCCCGTATACACTCCAAATTTTTACAAAAATATACTACATGAAAAGCTGTCTCCCTATCCCCACACACCCTACATACGTCCTCCACCATCAACCCTCTCTCCCGAAGCACCACACCAGACGGCAATATTCCATGAAGGAAACGAAACATTACCTCTCTCACTCTTGGTCTGATGCGCACCAACCGCAACCTTACCCAAATGTCTCCCCATGCATACATTGGGTATATGCCCTCAACATTTGCAATCACCCTCACCCCTACAGCACGCTCCAGAACACCTATCCGTATCCTAGACGGATCTCTAACATACAATAAAGCTCGCAGCACATCCTCACACTCTCTCATCTCTGATCCTACCCACCACCTTCGTGCCTCCTCATATAATGCTTGCACACCCTTCCCCACACGACCTTCCACTCGGAGAAACCCCCTCTTCAAATATATACACTTAACCCTTAATCTTATATCTATTAAACCCAATCCACCTTTGTCGACCGGTAGCATAACAACACTTCTACCCAACCAATCACACCCAGAACCCCATATATATCGAAAAACCTTTTTTAGCATTCTAGTTATGTCCGGTCCTGCCAACGGATATACTGCTGCCACATGCCAGACCATACTATATAACATCACATTCACCACTATTACACGTTGATGTATCGTCAAATGCAAGGGTCTCAAAACATTTAACCTACCCACCAACCTATCCACTGCCCTCCCAGAATTAAGTATCCGTGCCTCCCCGGCATTCCCCATATAAATTATCCCACACACCTTTAGTCTATCCACCACACGCCAACGCACAGCTGTTTCCCATCGCGCCCTCCCTACCCAATTCCCTAAGACCAACAATTTCGATTTCTCCACATTCACTTTTAAACCTGTAACACCTTCAAAACCACCAATTACATCCTCCACCTCATGTAAACTTTCCTCCCTGCTCATTAGAATTGTTGTATCATCCACATACCCTATTATTCCCATCCCACCATTCTCCACACCACGTACCACCCCTAAACATCGCCCCACTGCCCTATAAAAAGGGTCCTGTATACAAGCAAACAACAGTTGAGACAGAGGACAACCCTGCCTTATTCCTCTACCCATTGAAACCCACTCACCCAATTTCCCATTCACCTGCACACGTACACCTACCCTATTATACAAAGTCTCAATCCAACGTACCATCTCTTCCCCAAAACCCTGCCTCCGTAAGATATGCCACAGTGCCTTTCGTTCCACGCAATCATACGCAGCCTGCCAATCCAATGCTAAGACACCTCCCCCCCTTTCATTCTCCCCCTCCATACTTTCCACAAAATCTTTTATTATTCCATGTCCCTCATACATCGTCCTTCCAGGCACCCCATACTGACCTCTCGCAACAACTCTATCACACACTTCAGCCTGTTCCCCAAGATTTTTGCGAATATCTTGTAATCAGCACATAACAACGACAACGCCCTCTAGTTCTGCACTGTAGTAGGGCCTTCCCCTTTTGGAATCAATACCACTACTGCAGTACGCTGCAACTCACCCATCCTCCCCTCACTTTTCATCACATTCATCAGGTTCACTAAAAAATCCTTCAACACACTCCAATGCTTCACATAGAATTCACAAGGTAACCCATCTATACCTGGCGCTTTACCTCTCGCCATATTCTCCAAAGCTCTCCATACCTCCCCCTCTTCAATATCCCCTCCCAATGCCATACGATCACTTCCACTCAGCACACAAGATACATTCTCTCCCAATCTCTCTAAATCCTCACCGTTCACTCCTACACTCCGCAAATATTTTCCAAACCAACTATCCATAAAACCACTCATACCCTCAGTAGTTCTCAACTCCTGACCCTTCGTATACCCACCTAAGTTCTCATGTACTACCAGCTTATCAATTTCCATTGCCAACCTGCATCTCCGCTGACCCCGTAACACACAGGCTGACGGCCTGTCACCCGAAATCGCCTCCTCTAACCCACCTTGCACCCTCGCCTCATCAAATCTCTCATTGTGCATATCCCTTATCTGCCACTTTAATGCTTCAATTTCCTCCATTGGATACACACCTGTCACAGCACCCCTCTGATAACAACCCTGCAACCGCCCCTCTAAATACTGTTGAAGCCCATATGTCATCCATGCCTCATTCTTTCCCCTTCGCACATAATATTGCCTGATCCTCGTCTTCGCAACCCCATCCCACCACCCCAATAAATCGCTTGCACTCTTACCCCCACCCCATAAGTCCTCCCACAAACTTTCAAAATCCCCTCCCTCCACCCCCCCACCCAGTAGTCGTACATTCAGCTTCCAGTACCCCAAATATCTCTTAGGCAAACCGTCCCAATTTAAATCAGCATAAACCGCCCTATGATCTGAATAAACGACATTCACCGTCTGCACCCGCGTCACCCTCACTCCCCTTGTCACATACAACCTATCTAATCGTGCAGCATATCCCTTTCTATGAAATGTGTGCTCTATCTCGCAATCCCCTCCATCAACTATATCCCTCAATCCCACACCTCTCAATAGATCCCCTAAACCTGCCAAAAAACACCCTGCCCCTCTCGGTTCCACATCCTTCCTGCGCACTACACAGTTCCAGTCGCCATCAACTATTGTCACTGACGGTAATGACCGCAAATAATATACCAATACGTTATTCACAAATTCATTCTTTACCCTTACATCATTCTCAGCCGGCACATACACACAAACGACTGCCATCCGCTCACCTCTCCACCACCCATCTATTCTTAACACACGACCCCCCCCCCTTCACTCCTAAGAACAACAAACGGGCTCGTCTCTCGGATCAGGATTCCCACCCCTCCCTTCATTCGCTCCGAATACATCACAAACACTCTGTACCCATCCACCTCCAATTCCTTTCCCAGCTTGAAATTATGTTCCTGCACAAAAACAATGTCTATAGCATAACGTCTTAAAAATCCCTTTACCCACAGACGCTTCTCACTCGCACACAATCCATTAATATTCACTGTCATGCACCGGAAACCTACTTATGTGATTTCACCCTCTGCCCCTTTTCACCTTTCACTGACACGCTTTCAGTGTGTCTGCTTCGTCCACTTTTCTCTCCACTGCCCACTGGTGGCTTCCCCTGATCCAACACCTGACCAGGCGTACCTTTAGTGCTCCCACGCACCACATCAACCCACGGCTTTTTCCCCGGTCTCTGTGCCGGGGTCAAAACATCATCCGAGTCGGAATATGTCGCCGCCCTCTTACGGTTGACACACTCTGCATCCATTTCTAACTCATTGGATGCCTCCCTGTGAATCTCAGCAGTCACCTCAATCACTTCCACCACTCCTGGCGAGTCATCTGCCATGTTCGCCAATCTTCCAAGTTGCTCATCTTCAATCTGAACAGTACTCCTCACCATACTCAAGTGATCCTCAGAAACCTGCTTCTCAAAGGATTTTTCCTGCACGTTCACCAGTAGGCCTCCCTCTACCCGCACGTCACCAATCTGCACAGTCTTCCCGTTCTCCAAGGCAGATGCCTCACTTCCCACTAACTGTGACAGTGATGGGCTGGTACCCACCAGTGGCAGCTCACGCTCCACTTCCTCACTCCAGGAAGTGCCACTTTTATGTACAGGTGACTCATCAGCATGACCCACCTCTGGCTCTGGCTCTTTCACCATCTCACTACCTAGGTCCTTTCTCCGCTGTCATCTCCCACACTGGGCCGCCATATGGTCATATGCACCACATAACCTACACGTCTTCTGCTGCCCAGCGTAGTACACCATTACCTGTGTCCTAAATGCGTCCAGTATGACGTAAGACGGGATGGCATGCCTCAACTCCATCTTGATCGTGAACGTACCATCCGGCAAGCCGGCATACGCCCAATCCGTCCATTTACCAGCCATAGCCAGGTGTACAGGTCCATACTGTTCAAATACATACCGCAGATCAGTCTCGTCCGCCTCAAATGGCACATTTCGGACTTTCACCCATGTGTAATGTTTAGACACGTCGATTAGGCGAACACATATCGCTGCATTAACATCCACGCTCCTGTCCTGGTACTTGTCAACCAGCCGTTCATACACTCCAGCTGATCTCAGCTTGACGAAAATACGATAGGCACCATTTAGTGCCACACCATACAGTTCTTGATCCGCAACACCATAGGTGTCACGGATAATTTGCGGTAAAAGAACTTGTGCAGACTGAGGCGTTATCGCACCACGCAACAATTCAATGCACACCGTGTGCAAACGCCTTCTCACAGACTGCGCCATGTTGTGAAAATATAAGTCTCCTCCAATGGCCAGCATAGGGCAGTAGTCACACGTCCCCATATCGGTATTAAGGGCATTGAGTTTAGATGTGGGAGGTGTGGAAGAGTCTGTGCAGCGTGCTTTGGTGTACATCATAACTGATTTTGTTTTCGTATCATGGGCCATGAGGGGTAATGGGGATTGGATATTGCGAAAGAAGGTATTGGCTGCAACAATGTACAAAACACTTAGTCGTAATAGGGGGATATATGGAAGTAGATGGGAAAGGGTTTTTCCTGAAGGATATCGAAGTATGAATGTCGGAGGTTTGTTGGCGGAGTGAGGAAAAAAAAAAAAAAAAAAAAAAAAAAAAAAAAAAAAAAAAAAAAAAAAAAAAGGGGGGGGGGGGGGGGGAGGGGTTTGGATTTTCAGGGGTTGCACCGGGCTCGTCTCAGAAGTGGGAATGTATGAGGAGTTCCATGATATGGTGTGAAATGGCAGCGTAGTTGTGGAGTGTGTTTTAAGTAAGTTTGTGGTGGTTTGTAAGGGAAAAGTTGTTAAGATTTTTATGGACATGGGAATGAGCAATATTTGTGTGAATGTGAAAAGTATACGGTCATACTCAGAATGGTATACTGATGTATGTTATAGATAAGTTAAATTTGGAATATGTTGTAATGTATTATCAGGATTGGTGGTTGTATTAAAGCAAAGGACATGCGGGCGTGATAAATATGTCTGTGTACCAAATGTACTGCTCATAATGAGATAATACAATGTGTGTGATTTTTAACATACATCAAGTGTATATAGCAGTATGTAAGAGAGAATTTCATGTACTCAGTATGGGTTGTATATTGGTATTCGGTGAAGTTCAAGGAATATTATTGACGAGTGATGGGTATATAAGGACGTGTTGATGTACAATGTGTTAAGTAGGGTTAGGATGGTGAGGCAAGAAATGCTGCGGTCTGTAGAATAAGAATATAGTCTCGTTTCAGTTAATGTTTAATAGAAATGACTATGTATATTTCATTATATGGTAGAAGAAGTTTGTTACTCAACACTGGAAATTATATTTGAAAAATATTACTAAATATACGTGATTGTGTAAGTTCGCTTGTGGTGATGAATGTAGTGTATGGACGTGAGGTGGGACGAATCATTTGTTATATTATACTGTGTTTAGTTTTTCTGTGGTGAGGTGTGGAGATTGTTATTTTCTAACCTTTATTTGTTTCGTAATTATTGAGGTGTTACGTATTATGTATTTGATATGAAGTTTAATATACAAAAATAATAAGTGTGTAAAGAATTTTTGGATAATTGAGAATGTCTTCGTACATACAGTTTTATGTAAAATGTAAATACCTGTGACATTCTTTGGTTATATTGCATATTGTGTTTATGGCTGCAATTTTGGATGTACTAAACCCACCTGTATATGAAGCTGTGGGCTGTCTTTAGTTTAGTTCTTATGTATAAGTTTAGTGCTACGGTGGGGAATGTGGAGTTTTCTTTTGTTATATATAATGGATACGTTTCATTGCTTACATTGTCTACATGTATAACTATGTATTGCGTTTTTCAATAAAATATAAAAAAAAAATTATTTAAAGTGTGTTTTCTTTCACCGGTTGAAGTGTCATTGTGTTAAGTAAAGACATCTATGCCATTGTTAACATTGTTATAAATAATTTTTGTGTCTATGGTGTTACTGTATCACTCATGATAGTGTAATTAACTTTTATGTCAAGTTAAGATGCAGTCTTGTTGGTGATGGTTATATTTTTTTTGCGGATAGGGGGGGGGTGAAATTGTGACAAAAGTTTAAACCTTTACAGGTATATCATGCTGGTATAACTGGGTGTAGTATGGTGTGTGGAGTGACAGGGTTCAGACCACTTTTGTCTGGTGTAGTTATTTTGTGTAGGTAAATTGGGGATTTGTGATTTAACTCATTTTGTGTAACTTTAATATAATTTCCACTTTGTATTGTAATTGTTTTAAATAAAAAAGAAGACTTCATCGTATAAATGCTCGCTTACCTTCCACCCAGGTAAATCTGTTTGTGACTTGATAAAGTCCACTATGTGCGAGAAACGTTGATAAAGCCCACTATGTGCGAGAAACGTTGATAAAGTCCACTATGTGCAAGAAACGTTGATAAAGTCCACTATGTGCGAGAAACGTTGTCAATAAAGGATCACATTGTACTGTATATGCGTTTATATTTCCGTTGTGGGTGATGTCAGGCAGCATCGTGACGCCAGGAAAGTGATGTGAGCAGCATGTTGGGACATCTGGCTTGTTAATCCAGGTGGCTCACTCCACGTGGCCGTATCCACACCTGGCTTCGTGAACCACATAGCTTCGAGTGACCTCAGACACTTGGATACACTGCTCTGGCAAACAATCACTCCGAATTCACAGAAAAAACTGTAGAGAGGGAGTGAGAGCATAGTGGTATATGGTGGCGTGATGTGAGCATGGGTGAGTGAGGCGAGGAACTCCGGCTGCTTCCTCCTCTCCCACGCTCAAACTTAGGGAGAAACACCCACACTGGAAGCAGAGAACTACACAAACTCATATCTGACTTGCTGATATAGCAGTGCAGAGCTGAAAAAAAAGAAGAAACATACAGGCGATGCTGAAACGTGACTGTGAAACAGCGTGCGGCACTGTGAAGACACAGGGTGATGCCACAAAGATTTCCTGAGGAAAATTCAGCAAATTTCGGTCTGAATCCTGCTGATCCTGTGTCTGGATAATGAAACTTGCTGACACGGTTTCAGGATAATGCGAATAGAGATGGATGCTTCTTGTATGGGGTGATGAAATATAGGCAACATCTTAATGCTTCTTCCTTCCTTCCTTCCTCTCTCCGGGCAAACACACTGTTGTGAGGGAAAAGTGGGTGTAAGTGGGGTTAGGGTTGTTCAGCCAACCAGGAACCATTAGCGAGTTACGTCGCGCACCCCACCCCCCTCTAGCGGGCAGTGGCGAAACTCTAGTTCCTGGTGTCTGATTTGTTTAAATTTCTACTCCTGGTAGTATTAACCTTACCTGGTGTGGGTTGAAGTTTGGAGAGTCACTTCACCTCCACTCTTCTCCTGATCAGGTAAGGTGATCTACCAGGAGTATTACTGTTCGTTGCTTTCTTTTGTTTGCTGGTTACCAGTAATGATTTTGGCATTTACCACTCTTTTTCATTCTTAAATGTTATATTATCATAACCATTGGTAACCAGTTTATTTTTTCTTATTACCAGCTGTGGCATGCAAAGAGTACGTAACCTTTATTCGGCGCATGTACACACCCTCATTTACAGGCTATCTCCCCCAACCAGCGAACCAGGTTGCTAAGAGTTGATGATGGGGCCCCGTCGTTCAACTAGTGACCAGGTTCTAGCCAATAAGATGGTTTTGGCAATCGCAGAGGTTATGTGGGTACCGCTCTCCTGTCTGCCCTTGTCATTCCCATTCTAGAGCTGGTTGAAGCACGGTCTGCTATCTTGTGGCTTCTCTTTCTGCTTTGCTTACCGTGGAGTGCACTATACTTATCACTGTACATAGTGTACATATTGCTGTTCTAAATTGGTGAAGGATAATACAAGTCTAAACTTTTTCTACTGTGTTTATTTGCTCCCATTACACCCGGGGTAACAGGCCATTTGGAATCCTGGGTTGTAATACCAGCTTTGTTCCTGGCGTGGTCATCCAGGATAGACGCCAGATAAAGGAGTAATCACTTGTTAATTTGACTTATTAACATGACTCGACTACTACCGGCCCTTATTTATTCTACTTGTGGTGCTCCAACCAAGTGGTAAAGGAGACTCCAAAACGTCGGACTGTTACCATCCGCCCAGGATAACCTACATCTTTAACATCAAAGAACTGTCCAGGGCCTTACCTACTCCTGCCCAACTACAGCACCAGAGGCCATTTTTATTACACTTAAATTTTAACTAAATTCTCAAGTCATTATTCTTATTTTTCCTAGAGTCGTTTCTTTATTTTTTCAATTAGTTTTTTGTTCGGGTGGAAGGCGTTCCACTGACATCAATGACCACCGCTTACACCATTTATCATGGGATGATTACGGGGGTGGATCTGGTAGTGGTGGATGAATGGTACTCTTCGGAGGCTTCTTAATTTATTTGGCGGTTTGTGGTACACAACCAGTGTAAAATGCCCAGGGCCGGAGGGCCAGCCCAGGAGAGTGAAAGAGTAGACCTTGTTGTTGGCTCTACATTGAGTTGGCGCCGAGTGAGGGGGAGGCAGACCTGGCCATGCCCACCCAGAGGCTTGCCCTCTGGTGGAAGCTATGGAAACTAGCCATGTAGGCTTACTGTCTACAGTCGTTCATGTAAATCAAACATAGCACCTAACCTAGTACTGATTCCTGTAAAACCCAGCTCGTCACAGACGCCCACTCTGACACCTCGTCATGTACCATGTCTTCCCGACAGGTATTCCCTGATCCATTCCGGTACCTCTTGTTATACCTGCATGGTCCTCCAGTTTATGTATTAGTCTCTTGTGTAGAACTGTCAAAAGCCTTCTAACAACCCCGGAAACGCAGTCTACCCACTCCTCATTCTTGTTTTAATGCTGTCACCCTGTCATAGAACTCCAGTAGGTTTGTGACACAGGATTCTCCCTCCCAGAAGCCATGCTGGCTGTCGTCGATAAGTTCAATCCTTTGTAAGTGTTCCATCACTCTTCTCCTAATTATCTTCTCCATGACTTTGCATACTATACATGTCAGTGACACTGGTCTGTAGTTTAGTGCCTCGTGTCCATCTCTGTTGTTAAAAATTGGGACTGTCCTGCCTTCCATACCTCAGGTAGTCGCCCTGTTTCAATAGATCTGTTAACGATTGTTAGTAACATACATAGCACCTCAGCTTCCTCTCTGAGTACCCACGAAAAGATGTTATCCGGCCCATAGTCTATGAGGTATCTGGTTTCCTTCGCAGCCTCTTCACTTCTTTCTCGGTTGTATGTATTGTGTCCAACATTTGATGGTGTACCCTAGCTCTCCGTCTTTCTGGAGTCCCTTCTGTCTCCTCTGAAAACCCCTCTTTGACTCTCATGTTGAGCTCTTCACATACTTCTCGGTCGCTTTTTGTGATCTACCCTCCTTCCCCCCCCTCAAGGAAGGTTCCTTGATGTTGGTGAGGGGCTCTTGATTTAGGGAATTGGATCTGTGCTCCAGTTCCCCGAATTAAGCCTGAATGCCTTCCACATCCCCCCCCAGGCGCTGTATAATCCTCCGGGTTTAGCGCTTCCCCCTTGATTATAATAATAATAACACCTTCCTTCCTCAGCCTGATTACCTGGTCCTCGGTATTTCATTTTCGGATTGTCGTTGGGCCTCCCTTCTTACCTGTGCTCTCCATATTTTCCTGGGTCCTTTGCCTTCTATACTTCTTCCATTCTCTAGCACACTTCGTCAGGGCCCTTTTACACCTTTGAGTGAACCAAAGACTCAGACTGGCATTCTCGATATTTCTCTTACGCTTGGATACAAACCTTTCCTCAGCTTCCTTGCACATCATTGTCACATATTCCATCATCTCGTTTACTGACTTCCTTGCCAGTGCTCTGTCCCACTGAACCTCGTGCAGGAAAGTCTTCATGCCTGTGTAGTCCCGTCTCTTATAGTTTGGCTTCGTTCGTCCAGCCCTACCTGCTTCCCTTTCCACTTGTAACTCTAATATGTATTCTAAGCTTAAAATACATAAGTTCACAGCCATGTGATCATTGACCCCGAGGAGCTTTTCGTTGTGTGTGTGTGTGTGTGTGTGTGTGTGTGTGTGTGTGTGTGTGTGTGTGTGTGTGTGTGTGTGTGTACTTGCCTAGTTGTAGTTGCAGGGTTCGATTCACAGCTCCTAGCCCCGCCTCTTCACTGGTAGCTACCAAGTCACACTTCCTGCTCCATGAGCTTTATCATCCCTCTGATTCATCTGAGTATTCAGCTTCCAATTCTTACCCCTTGTTGCTGTGTCCTATCACAGGAACATACTGTCTGTCCCCCTTGTCAATTCCTCTCCGTATTTTATGTCGTTATCATATCCTCCCAATCTCTCTTGTCCTCCAGTGTCGTCATGTCGATTTCCCTTAACCTCTCCTCGTAGGACTTGCCCCTTTGCTCCAGGAATAGTCTTGTTGCAAAACCTTAGCACTTTCTCCAATTTCCTTGCGTGCTTGGCTAGGTGTGGGTTCAAAACGGGTGCTGCATATTCCAATATAGAGCTGACATGCACGATATACAGGATCCTGAACGATTATTGATGTTGGAAAGCTATTCTTATTTTTGCTAGGCGCCCATATGCTGCAGCAGTTATTTGGTTGATGTGCGCCTCAGATATGCCCATGGTTATACTCACCCCAAGATCCTTTTCCTTGACTGAGGTTTGTAGTCTCTGGCCCCCTAGACTGTACTCCGTTTACGGTCTTCTTTGCCTTTCCTGAAGACCAGGAGCCAGTTTCTGAACCAGGCCTGCAGCCAGTCTAGATCGTCCGATTGAATTCTTCTCATCAACTTTACATCATCTGCAAACAGTGACACTTCTGAGTCTATTCCTTCCTCCATGTCGTTCACGTATACCAGAAACAGCACCGATTCTAGGACTGACCCCTGTGAAACCCCGCTCGTCACAGGCACCCACTCTGACCCCTCGTCACGTTCCATGACTCGCTGTTGTCTTCCAAAGAGATATTCCTTGATCTATAACAGTGCCTTCCCTGTTATACCTGCCTGGTCCTCCAGCTAATGCACTAATCTCTTGTGTGGAACTGTGTTAAAACTCTTCTTACAGTCCAAGAAAACGCAGTCCACCCACCCCCACTCTCTAATGTCTTATTGCTGTCACCCTGTCATAGAACTCCAGTAGGTTTGTGACACAGGATTTCCCGTCCCTGAAACCGTGCTGGTTGTCTTTGATAAGTTCATTCCGTTCTAGGTGGTCCACCACTCTTCTCCATGACTTTGGATACTATACAAGTCGCTGACACTGGTCTGCAGTTCACTGCATTGTGTGTGTGTACTCGTCTATTTGTGGTATCAGGGGTTAATCTCTAGTCCCTGGCCTAGCTTCTTTGCTGGTCGCTACTAGATCCACTCGCACTGTACTCTAAGACTTGTCGTAGCTCTTCTTAAAACTATGTATGGATCATATTTCCACTAAATCACTCCAGATTGATTCACTTCGTGATAACTTTAGTTCTGAAGAAATACTTCCTAACATCCTTGTGACTCGTCTGAGTTTTCATCTTTCAGTTGTCCCTTTGTTTCGTAGTTCCATCTCTGAAACTGTCGCTGTTCATCATGTCAGTTTCTCTCAACATTTTATAGTCGTTATCATATTATACCTATCCCTCTGTCCTCTAGTGATGTTCGGTTCATTTCCCTTAACATCTTCTCGTAGGAGATACCGCTTAGCTCTGGGACTAGTCTTGCTGCAAACCTTTGCCTTTTCTCTAATTCCATATTATACCCACATACTCCAGTATGGGCCTAACGCACACGGTGTTCACTGTTGTGAATGACTCCATGATTAGATGTCGAAACGCTATTCTTAGGTTTGCCAGGCCTCAGGAGGTTGTGCTCGGTGTGAAGCTCACCCCAAGATATTTTTTCTTGAGCGAGGTGTGTAGTCTTTGACCCCGGAGCATTTACTTCATCTGCTGTCTTTGTTCTACCTCAAGCATCATTATTTTGCACTTGGTGGGGTTAAACTCCAGTAGCCATTTGCCAAGCCAGGATTGCATCATGTCCAGATCCGTTTGCACTCTTAATTAATCCACTCCGCTTGAATTCTCCGCATTAACTTCACATCGTCTGCCAACAGGGACACCTCAGAATCTATACCTTCCGTCCTGTCATTTATATTCCAGAAAGAGCATCGGCCATAGGACTGACCTATGCGAAACAGCACTCGACACATGGACCCTCTCTGACATTGCAATGCTTTTCTTGCTATTCCAGACTGAACCTCTAGCTTTTTTTTTACCAATTCCTAGTGCAGAACTGTGCCGTAAGAACTTTTTTCTGTTCAAAAAAATGCCGTGGGCCTCCCCACTCTTTTCTGTCTTACTCCCGTTACTTTGTTGTAGAACTCCATTAGGTCTGTGACACATAATTTCCCATCACTGGTACCGTGCTGGATTTCATGTAGAAGCTCCGTCCCTTCTAGGTGCTCCACCACTCGTCTCATGATTATCTTCTCTATGACTTGACATAACATACTTGTCAGTGACACTGGTCTGTAGATTAAAAACTGGGAATACATTCGCTGTCTTCCACACCTCTTGTAGTTGTCCTGCTTCAATGTGTTGATTGCTGTTAGTAACACACACAGTGCATCTGCTTCCTCTCTCAGGACCCATGGAGAGATATTGTTTAGGCGCACTTCCATCGATGTATGTAATTCGTATAGCAGTGTCTTCATCTCCTCCTCGGTTGTGTGTAGTGTGTACAGCACTTGGTGTTCCCTACCACCTCGGTTTGCAAGAGACCTTTCCATTTCCACTGAGAATACCTCCATAAATCTGTCTCAACTCTTCTTATACTTCCTGGTCATTTCTTAAGAGCTCCCCCCCCCCTTTCCTTTCTCAGCTTGATGTAGTTGAATAACAGCTTTGGGTGACATGGCTGTCGATGCTATGTCATTATCATATTGGGCCTCCCTCCTTGTCCATGCATATTCGTGTTTGGTTCTTCTGCTCGGCTCTTTATTTTCCATGAACCTATATTCAGTACTTTTTACTTTCTAGCGCATTTGGCATTGGCCTCTCGAACTTTTCCTCTGCTTTCCTGCTCTTTGTGGTCACATGTTCCATCATTTCATTTACTATATTTCTATGCAGTTCTCATCTCCATTGCAGCTCAAGCAGGAATTGTTTGCATCATGACTGTAAACTCCTCTTTTGATCGTATGTAATATCCCCAATGTCGAACTGCTCAAGGCGAATACGAAGTGCAGTTTTGTTGGTTCATCTTATCCTCTGTGTGCTTGTCTCCCTTACATGTTGATTCATGAGTTTTTCCAGCACCGCCTCCAACATATCCTGCGCTGTATAGTCCTTGTGGCTTAGCGCTTCTTTTTGATTATAATAATAATCCAACATATCCTTACACGTTTGTAATCCTAAATGTGGCTCCAGGCTTTCCCATAATTAGTAACTCTGGACTGCTCATATGACCCTTCTGGCTACCACATCTAGTGGTAGCCTGAAGGGCTACGTTTTATATCACATCAATCACCACCTTGGAACCCACAGTCTGAATAGGTCTTACTGTGTAGTCACTTTTTCCATTCTGTCCATACCTTCCATTTCCTCTAAACTCCCACTGATTCTTAATGGGAATAGCTACTCCGCCTCCCTTTTCTTTTTCTCAGTCTTTCCTAAGGATCTGAGGATAATCACGTCTGTTATTATTCCCGTGAACTTTGTTTCCGTCTTACGATGTATGGGGATACCTTCATGTTAGTGTTTACCTGGAGTACCAGAAGGTTTCGGGGGTAAATGCCCCCGTGACCGGTCTGTGACTAGGCTTCAGGGAGTGTGTTTGTGAGTGTGTTAGTATGAATGTCTGGACGTGAATGTGTATGTGTGCGAGTGTATTCACTTAGTTGTATTCACCTAGTTGAAGTTGCAGGGGTCAAGCCACAGCTTCTAGTCCGCCTCTTCACTGGTCAGTACTAGGTCACTCTTCCTGCTCCATGAGGTTTATCATACCTCTTCTTAAAGCTATGTATGGATCCTGCTCCACTAATCACTTCCCAGACTATTCCACTTCCTGACACCTCTGTGACTGAAGGAATACTTCCTAACATCCCTCTGATTCATCTGAGTCTTCAACTTCCAATTGTGACCCCCTGTTGCTGGGTCACATCTTTGGAACATCCTGTCTCAGTCCACCTTGTCAAGTGTTCTCAGTATTTTATATGTCGTTATTACATCAACACTATCTTTCCTGTCCTCCAGTGTCTTCAGGTCGATTTCTCTTAACCTGTCCTCGTAGGACAATATAGACCTGACATATAGGTGAACAGGGTCCTGAAAGATTCCTTATTGGGATGTCGGAATGCTATTCTTAGGTTTGTTAGGCGCCCATATGCTGCAGTAGTTATTTGGTTGATGTGCGCCTCAGGAAATGTGCCGGGTGTTATACTTACCCCAAGATTCTTATCCTTGAGTCAGGTTTGTAGTCTCTGGCCCCTTAGAATGTACTCTGCCTGCGCTCTTCTTTGCACTTTTCCAATCTTCATGACTTTGTACTTGGTGGTGTTGAACTCTAGGAGCAGTTTCTGGACTTGGCAGCCTCTCCACATCCCTTTGTAGTTCCGCCTCATCCTTGTACGATTGAATTCTTCTCATCAACTTCACATCATCTGCAAACAGGGACACTTCTGAATCTATTCCTTCAGTCATGTCATTCACATGTACCAGAAACTGCATCGGTCCTCGAACTGACACCTGGGGAACCCTGCTCGTCACAGGCGCCCAATCTGACGCCTCGTCGCATACTATGACTAGCTGATGCAGTACCCTCGTCTTAAAGCTATGTATGGTTTCTGCCTCCACTACATCACTTGCTAGACTATTCTAATTACTGATAACTCTGTGACTAAAGAAATACTTCCTAACATCCCTGTGAATCGTCTGAGTCTTCAGCTTTCAATTGTGACCCCTTGTTTCTGTTCCCTCTGGAACATTCTGTCTCTGTCCATCTTATCTATGCCATGCAGTATTTTGTATGTCGTTATCATGTCTCCCCTGACCCTCCTGTCCTCCAGTGTAGTCAGACAGTTTTCTCTCAACCTTTCTTTATGGGATATTTCACTTTGTACTTTCTCTAATTTCTTGACGTGCTTGACCAGGTGTGGGTTCCAAACTGGTGCTGCATACTCCAGTACGAGCCTGACGTACAGTGTACAGTGTCTTGAATGATTCCTTACTAAGGTATCAGAATGTTATTCTCAGGTTTGCCAGGAGCCCATATGCTGCAGCAGTTATCTGCATGATGTGTGCCTCCAGAGAATGTGCTTGGTGTTATGGTCACCCCAAGACCTTTCTCCTTCAGTGAGGTTTGCAGTCTTTGTCCACCTAGCCTACACTCTGTCTGCAGTCTTCTTTGCCCTTCCCCAATCTTCATGACTTTGCATTTGGCAGGGTTGAATTCGAGAAGCCAGTTGCTGGACCACGTGTTCAGCCTGTCCAGGTCTCTCTGTAGTCCTTCCTGAACCTCATCTGATTTAATTCTCCACATTAACTTCACATGATCTGCAAACAGGGACACTTCAGAGTCTATCATGTCATTCACATATACCAAAAATAGCACTGGTCCTAGGACTGACCCCCATGGGAACCCGCTCGTTATAGGCGTGCACCGTGATACCTCATCATGTACCATGACTCGTTGTTGCCTCCCTGTCAGGTATTCTCTGATCCATTGCAGTGCCCTTCCTGTTATACGTGCCTGATCCTCCAGCTTCTGCACTAATCTGTGAGGAACTGTGTGAAGGCCTTCCTGCAGTCCAGGAAAATGCAATCAACCCACCCATCTCTCTCGCCTGTAGTTTAATGCCTCGTTTCTGTCTCCTTTCTTAAAAATGGGGACTACATTTGCCGTCTTCCATACCTCAGGTAGTTGCCCAGTTTCAAGGGATATGTTGAAGATTGTCGTTAGTGTGTGTGTGTATTTGTGTGTGTGTGTATTTGTGTGTGTGTGTGTGTGTGTGTGTGTGTGTGTGTGTGTGTGTGTGTGTACTCACCTATTTGTACTCACCTATTTGTGGTTGCAGGGGTCGATTCACAGCTCCTGGCCCCGCCTCTTCGCTGATTGCTACTAGGTCCTCTCTCTCCCTGCCCCATGAGCTCTATCATACCTCGCCTTAAAACTATGTATGGTTCCTGCCTCTACCACATCACCTTCTAGGCTATTCCATGGCCTGACTACTCTATGACTGAAGAAATACTTCCTAACATCCCTTTGATTCATCTGAGTCTTCAACTTCCAATTGTGACCTCTTGTATCTGTGTCCCATCTCTGGAACATCCCGTCTTTGTCCACCTCGTCTATTCCGCGCAGTATTTTATATGTCGTTATCATGTCTCCCCTGACCCTCCTGGCCTCCAGTGTCGTCAGGCCGATTTCCCTCAACCTTTCTTCATAGGACAATCCCCGTAGCTCTGGGACTAGTCTCGTTGCAAACCTTTGCACTTTCTCTAATTTCTTGACGTGCTTGACTAGGTGTGGATTCCAAACTGGTGCTGCATACTCCAGTATGGGCCTGACGTAGATGGTATACAGAGTCTTAAACGAATCCTTACTGATGTATCGGAACGCTATCCGTAGGTTTGCCAGGCGCCCGTATGCTGCAGCAGTTATCTGATTGATGTGGGCCTCAGGAGATATGTTCGGTGTTATACTCACCCCCAGATCTTTTTCCTTGAGTGAGGTTTGCAGTCTTTGGCCATCTAAACTATATTGTGTGTGCGGTCTTCTTTGCCCTTCCCCAATCTTCATGACTTTGCATTTGGCAGGGTTAAATTCAAGGAGCCAGTTGCTGGACCAGGCTTGTAGCCTGCCCAGGTCTCTTTGTAGTCCTGCCTGATCCTCGTCCGATTTGATTCTTCTCATTAACTTCACATCATCTGCAAACAAGGACACTTCTGAGTCTATCCCTTCCGTTATGTCGTTCACGTATACCAAGAACAGCACAGGTCCTAGGACTGACCCCTGTGGAACCCCGCTTGTCACAGGCGCCCACTCTGACACCTCGTCGCGTACCATGACTCGTTGTTGCCTCCCTGTCAGATATTCTCTGATCCATTGCAGTGCCTTTCCTGTTATGTGTGCATGGTCCTCTAGCTTTTGCAGTAACCTCTTGTGAGGAACTGTGTCGAAGGCCTTCTTGCAGTCCAAAAATACGCAGTCGATCCACCCCTCTCTCTCTTGTCTTACTTCTGTCACCTTGTCATAAAACTCTAGTAGGTTTGTGACACAGGATTTTCCTTCCCTGAAACCGTGCTGATTGTCAATTATACACTTGTTTCTTTCCAGGTTCCCCACCACTCTCCTCCTGATGATCTTCTCCATAACCTTGCATACTATACACGTTAGTGATACAGGTCTGTAGTTTAGTGCCTCATGTCTGTCTCCCTTTTTAAAAATTGGGACTACATATGCCTTTTTCCATACCTCAGGGAGTTGCCCAGTTTCAAATGTGTTGAAGATCTTTGTTAATGGCTCACACAATATCTCTGCTCCCTCTTGTGTGTGTGTGTGTGTGTGTTTAGGGGATCTATACCGTCTTCTATACCTGCATACTGGTGTTACACCTCCTAACCCCTATGTCTCGTTCATATTGAATGCTAAAGTTTCTGTCACTCAGGCTTCTCTAGGGGTGAGTGGAACCCTAACTTTCAGCTATGGCAGTATACCTGAAACTATTTACCTGAATATTTTCCACAGAATAAGTGAAGACTTTGTCTGGCAATCAAAGGGTAGCAGTGGGCTGCTTGTTATCCTTTCTGGCATTATGGCACATATCTGATCCTTCTAAATTATATGGCACTGACCTTGTTTATCTAACTACAGTCATAAACATTCTGCTCATTCCCCTAAAGTTTTCACTTTTCTGCCCAGATATTTACACTTCTTTCCATATTTTCTTGACAGGAAGCCTATCTATGGGCAGCTTACTAGAAAATATCAGAAACAGGACAAGTATCTTCACCAGGTGCCAGATCAACAAGGCTGTTATCGATATGTGGGGCCGCTTGCCTCTAGCAGCAACAGCCTGATTGATTAGGCAAACACCAGACAAGCCTGACCCCTGACCGGGCTCCGAAAATAGTGAGACTCTCCAAACTTATCAGAGGTATATCAAAGGCAGCACGTGACCGAGAATGATGCTACTCTGCAGTTCTCACTCTAGTTTTTCGGTATGTTTTGTTTCTTTGTTTTTGTTGTATTCTTAATCGCTGTAATGTTTCATCCGCCGCAGAGTGCAGAGATAGGTTAGTCTAGTAGCCACTAGACTAACCTATCTCTGCACTTCTCTCTCACTTTGAGTCACCATTTGTCCTGTTGTTATTTGTATAATTATGATCAATGGCAGCAGTGGTGCCTGCCTGATAGGTGTGCCTTAACCTCACTCTTCTTCTCAATATTGGCACTTACATATTTTCTATAAAGCTTTGCTCTTCCCCTCGCCTTTCTCACTTTAGAAACCATGTTTTCACATCTAGTAATGTTCACTGACTCTGTCACGAACACTGACCTCTTCCAGTTATTAAATGCGCCCTAAAAACACTAAGATTCAGGGAGCCCTACTGTACTCACCTAGTTGAGGTTGCACGGGTCGATTCAGAGCTCCTGGCCCCTGGTGTGTGTATGTGTTTTTTGTGTATATGTGCACAAGTGTGCTTGCCTGCGTAATTAGATGCGTGATTGTGTGTGCGTTCGTTGGTGTGTTCATGCAAGCACTGGCCTACTGAGTGGAGGTAATTGTTTGATTAAAATCCATTTTCAAGCAAATGAAACTAAAAAGCTGCATTTACTTGTTAACTAATAGAAATAATATTTTTACTCATCTGTTAAAAGTTTAGACAATCTGTGTGTAAATACGTTTATAGTAAAATATATAGCAGGTTATATTACTTGGCAAGTTATGATCCTGGAGAAGAACCAACGCAGAGTTGGCCACCTGGTCATTCTTCTCAGACATCTCTGTACCTCCTGGGTCTCCACTGCCTCCTACCATTGGGCAATCTTTCAGTTGTGCCTCTGTGTTTAGTTAGACACGAAGACAGGAGAGACACAGAGGCGAAGATGATTAGGGATGCACTGCGCTTATCAAATTCTCGTTCTCGATAATGGAAGGTTCTGAAAGAGATGAGTTAATGATGCATTATTGTTGGGTTTAGTATTTTTATTTTCATTTCTTGTTTTTATCCCCTACTAGTGTGGTGAAAAGTTTATTTTATATACAAGGTAACAAGAGTCGTAATTATCGAAATATTAAAAAATCTGCTTTGTAGCCACTGAATACAAGCAGCGATCCACGTAAAGTTGCAATAAGTTAGCTGACTTTCTGTATTTAGAAAATAGGCAAATCGCTAGTCATGAGTTATATTGTTCAATGAACCGACAAGTTCAAGAATGTGATATTTTTGCAAAGCTGGGGTATTTTTTTTTTATTGTGGAAATATTTCACCAACAAGTTGCTTGCGAAGTCCATAACAGGGGAAAATGGTTGAAGATCAGCAGTTTGAGGTAATCAGTCCCTCAACCTAGATTCGATGTGATCAGTCTCTCAGTTTTGAAAAGAGTACAACATATACGAGGAGAAGAGGCTTAAGAGACACGTAAGAGTTTGTCTTCTAATAGCATGTTCATTTTCCTTGTATAATATGCCCTGTCCATAATTACTATCGCATTTGCTTTGTCTGTTTCGTAAGGTGAAGTCTAGGATCTTTTTCGCCTGCGCTGTATGTATTACAATTAGAGGAACTTCATCCGTTCCAAGTAATTTAGGTGCATTATCGTCCTTATGTGTGCAGTGAAAGCTCTCTGTATACTCTCCAGGTCAACAGTTTCGCCTGCCTTGAGGAGGCAGTTAGTGTACAGCAGTATTCCAGGCTAGAGAGAACAAGCGATTTGAAGAGAATTATCATGGGCTTGGCGTCCCTAGTTTTGAAGGTTCACATTATCCATCCCATAATTTTTATAGCAGATGAGGTAGATACGTTGTTGTGGTATTTGAAGGTGAGATTATCTGACATTATCACTCTCAGGTCCTTCACATTAGTTTCTCGCTCTCTTGTGTGGGTGGAATTTGTTGTGTATCCTGATGCAGTCTTAAGTTCCTCAAATTTTCCATATCTGAGTAATTGAAATTTCTCGTCATTGACCTTCATAGTTTTCTGCGGCATGTTTAAAGATTTGGGTGTCAACCGCAAAAAGAAGACACAGAGCTGTTGCTCACATCTGTCAGACATGAGGATGAGGAACAGGATGGGAGCAAGTACTGTGCCTTGTGGAACAGACCTTTTGACTGTAGTTGCCACAGACTTTTCTCTGTTTACTATCACTTTTTGTTTTCTATTAGGAAGTTATAGAGTTATCTATGAACTTTTCTTGTTATTCATTTATCGCTTATTTTGTGCGGAATTACACCGTGTTTGTACTTTACGAAGGCTTTCACAAAGTCTATGTATACTACACCTGCATTTTGTTTAATCCAGGACCTTGTCATAGTGGTCCTGTAGCTGGGACAGGCAGATGTCTGTGGTTCTTTGCAATTGTTTTAGTGCCACATTTGATGAGTTGGAGGCACCGATGTTGGCAGACGTAGGAGTGAGGACCTGATTAGCAGGTATAGGTCAGCAAGAGATAATTGGGAGGAAGGGTGGGAACCCTGTAATTTGTGGTATTTTGCCAAGGAGTGGAGTTGAAAATGAATGGTTGTCCAGAGCAATTGGTGTCAATTGCTGGCTGGACAAATACTGTAAGGAAAATGCGGTAACATTTATTGACAACTGGGACCTCCTCTATGGCAGGAATGACATGTATGCCAGGGATGGGGTTCACTTATCTAGGTGTGGGGTGGGAGCACTGGCCAATGCAGTGGAGGGAGCTGTTAGGTCTTTAAACTAGGAATAGTTAGTGGTATGGTTTTGGCGGGAAAACAGTGGAGTCGCAGTGTAGTAATATGAGTACTTGGAGAACTAGAAATAGGCAAAATGAGGTGGATATTAGAAAGCCAGTGGCACTAATTGACAAGGACAGAAATAGGTTCAGTGGAATAACAGAAAGGAGCAAGAAGGTTAAAGAGAAAGGAGGGTCCTTAAACATATATTACACAAATAGTCGTAGTGCTAGGAATAAGATGGACGAGTTGAGACTAGTTGCTAGTGCAGGTAGCATTGATGCATTTGCCATAACTGAGACGTGGTTTAATTCAAAAAGTCGGGACATGCCTGCGGAATGTCACATTCAGGGTTTTAAATTGTTCCAAGTAGATAGAAGTATCGGGAATGGAGGTGGGGTGGCATTGTATGTCCGAGATCGCTTGAACTGTTGCATAAAAACGGGTAGTAAGTCTGAAGTAAAACATAGTCTGTTTGGATAGAATTTTCAGAGGGGCATGAAAAACTGATTTTAGGAGTGATATACCGTCCCCCAGACTTAGATAGGGACCAAGGGAGACTATTATGGGAGGAAATTGTTAGGGCCACAAGGCAAAATAATGTAGTAATTCTAGGAGACTTTAACTTTAGTCAAATTGATTGGAATTTCTTGACTGGGAATTTAGAATCATACTACTTCTTAGTAGTAGTTCAGGATTGCTTTTTGAAGCAGTTTGTGACAGAACCTACAAGGGGTAATAACCTGCTTGACTTAGTTCTGGCAAACAATGAATCCCTTGTTAATAATTTAGAAATTTCAGTGGAACTCGGTGCTAGCGACCACAAATCAATTAAATTTAGCATTGAATGGAAGTATGATAGTAGAGATAACTCTGTAACAGTTCCAGATTTTCGCTTAGCAGATTACGATGGGCTTAGAGAACACTTATCTGTTGACTGGGGTAACGAAGAGAGCTATCAATATGACAGTTTTCTGAACACCACACATGCTGCTCAAAGAAAGTTTATCCCGTATAAAGAAATTAGATAAAATAGAAATGACCCAAAATGGATGAATAATAGGCTGAAATATCTACTAGGGCATAAGAAAGGAATTTATAGGCGTATCAAAAGAGGTGAGGGTCATCTTACGAATCAGTATATTGACATTAAGAGGGACATTAAAAAGGGGGTAAGAAAAACTAAAAGAGACTATGAAATTAAAGTTGCTAGGGATTCTAAAACTAACCCAAAAAGTTTTTTCCAGGTCTATAGAACAAAAGTAGAGATTAGATAGGTCTCCTTAAAAATAACTATGGGCATCTTACTGACAAAGAGAATGAAATGTGCTCGGTTTTAAATAATTATTTTCTCTTTGTTTTTACACAGGAAGACACTAACAATATTCCAGTAATTAATTTTTATAGTGGGCCAGAAAAAGATAAATTATGTAACATCACAGTCACTAGTGAAATGGTTGTGAAGCAGATAGACCGACTGAAGCCAAATAAGTCGCCGGGTCCTGATGAGATTTTTTCAAGGGTTCTAAAGGAATGCAAAATGGAACTCTGTGAACCATTAACTAATATTTTTAATTTATCTCTTCAAACAGGTGTAGTGTCTGATATGTGGAAGGTGGCTAATGTAATTCCTATTTTTAAAACAGGGGACAAGTAGTTACCGTCAAATTACCGCCCAATAAGCCTGACCTCAATTGTAGGCAGATTACTAGTGTCAATTATAGCTGAGATTATAAGAAGCCATCTCGATAAGCATAGCTTGATTAATGATACTCAGCATGGATTCACAAGAGGCCGGTCTTGTCTAACTAATTTATTAACTTTCTTCAGTAAAGTTTTTGAGGCTGTTGACCACGATAAATAATTTGATATTGTTTATTTAGTGAGTTCCGCACCAAAGACTGTTAAAGAAAGTGGCAGCTCATGGCATTGGGGAAAGGGTGCTCTCGTGGATCGAATCATGGCTCACAGACAGGAAGCAGAGAGTGTCCGAGTGGGGTTCAGTAACAAGTGGCGTTCCACAGGGATCAGTCTTGGGCCCGTTGTTGTTTATAATATATATCAATGATCTTGATGAAGGAATTACTTGTGATTTGAGAAAATTCGCCGATGACACAAAGATAGGTAGGATAATTGATTCAAACGTAGATGTTAGGGAACTTCAGAAGGATTTAGACAAACTCTGTTCTTGGTCAGAAAAGAGGCAGATGTAGTTCAGTTTAGATAAATGCAAGGTTCTAAAGCTCGGGAGTGTCCATAACCCTAGCACTTATAAGTTAAATGATGTAGAACTTAGCCATACAGATTGCGAAAAGGACTTGGGGATTATGGTAAGCAGCAACCTTAAACCAAGACAGCAATGCCTAAGCGTACGTAATATGGTAAATAGATTACTGGGATTTATTTCAAGAAGTGTAAGCAACAGAAGTCCAGAGGTCATACTGCAGCTTTATACATCATTAGTAAGGCCTCACCTAGATTATGCAGCTCAATTCTGGTCTGCATATTACAGAATCGACATAAATTCGTTAGAAAACATTCAGCGTAGGATGACTAAATTAATACATAGCATTAGAAATCTTCCTTATGAAGAAACATTGAAGACTCTTAAATTACATTTACTTGCTAGACGAAGAATGAGGGGAGACATGATCGAAGTGTATAAGTGGAAGATAGGTATTAATAAAGGGATTATTAATGTGGTCTTGAGGATATCTCTCCAAGAGAGAACCCGCAGTAATGGATTGAAATTAGATTAGTTTAGATTCAGAAAGGACATAATTGACTCTAGTAATTTGCCTACAATTGAGGTCAGGCTTACTGGGCGGTAATTTGACGGTAACGACTTGTCCCCTGTTTTAAAAATAGGAATTACGTTAGCCATCTTCCACATATCAGACACTACACCTGTTTGAAGAGATAAATTAAAAATATTAGTTAATGGTTCACAGAGTTCCATTTTGCATTCCTTAAGAACCCTTGAAAAAACCTCATCAGAACCCGGTGACTTATTTGGCTTCAGTCGGTCTATCTGCTTCACAACCATTTCACTAGTGACTGTGATGATACATAATTTATCTTCTGGTCCACTATAAAAATTAATTACTGGAATATTGTTAGTGTCTTCCTGTGTAAAAACCGAGAGAAAATTATTTAAAAATGAGCACATTTCATTCTCTTTGTCAGTAAGATGCCCATAGTTATTTTTAAGGGGACCTATCTTATCTTTTTGGGTTAGTTTTAGAATTCCTAACAACTTTAATTTCATAGTCCCTTTTAGCTTTTCTTATCCCCTTTTTAATGTCCCTCTTAATGTCAATATACTGATTCATAAGATAACCCTCACCTCTTTTGATACGCCTATAAATTCCACCCCAACCCCCTTCTCGATACTTCTATCTACTTGTAACAATTTAAAACCCTGAATGTGACATTCCGCAGGCATGTCCCGACTTTTTTAATTAAACTACGTCTCAGTTATGACAAATACATCAATGTTACCTGCACTAGCAACTAGTCTCAACTCGTCCATCTTATTCCTAGCACTACGACTATTTGTGTAATATATATTTAAGGACCCTCCTTTCTCTTTAACCTTCCTGCTCCTTTCTGTTATTCCACTAAACCTATAACTATCCTTGTCAATTAGTGGAACTGGCTTTCCAATATCCACCTCATTTTGCCTATTACTAGTTCTCCTAGTACTCGTATTAATACACTGAGACTTCACTATTTTCCCGCCAAAACCCATACCACTAACTATTCCTAGTTTAAAGTCCTAACAGCTCCCTCCACTGCAGTTGCCAGTGCCCTCATCCAACACCAAGAGAAGTGAACCCCACCCCTGGCATACATGTCATTCCTGCCATAGAAGAGGTCCCAGTTGTCAATGAATGTTACCGCATTTTCCTTACAGTATTTGTCCAGCCAGCAATTGACACCAATTGCTCTGGACAACCATTCATTTCCAACTCCTCTCCTTGGCAAAATACCACATGTGACAGGGTTCCCACCCTTCCTCCTAATTATCTCTATTGCTGACCTATACCTGCTAATGAGGTCCTCACTCCTACGCCTGCGATCATCGTTGCCTCCAGCACTGAGACAGATAATAGGATTGCTCCCATTACCTCTCATGATGTCATCCAGATGGCTAACAGTATCCTTCATCCCAGCCACAGGAAAACACACTCTCTGCCTGATTTTCAAATGGTATACAATACCGACATTTTGGTAGATAAGACACATAGGCAACATTTAGGCAACTTTATTCCGAAACGTTTCGCCTACAGTCTTCACATCTCTACTGCTACTGCCTACTTTCTGTACTCGACTGAAGAAACCTATTGTGTAGGCGAAACGTTTCGGAATAAAGTTGCCTAAATGTTGCCTATGTGTCTTATCTACCACACTCTCTGCCTCCTACTCCTATCCTTCAAGTAGAATGCCCTATCCATGTACCTAATCTGGCTATCCCCAACAACAACAATGTTTTTACCTTTCTTGGCGACGTCCGCCGTGATGTTCCCAGTAGTCGACTCACATTCGTTAGGTAGCACTACACCTTCACTTGTGGAATTCGTCAAGACGTTCTCGATGGTTTTCGTTGCGGTTTCCAGGGAGGTCTCACGTCAGCCAATGATTCCTTGGTGCTCGTTGTGACATTCCCAGTAGAACGCCCACATTCGTCAGGTAGCACCGAAAATACGTTGGAAGTTTCCACAGCAGTCTTTTGGGTCCTCGTTGTTTCTGCCTCTCCAACAGTCTTCTTGATCCTCAGCTTGGTTCCATGTTGCCCGGCCACTGACCAAGCTCCCCTCTTAACCTGGGGACTCACAATAGGAGGATTACTTCGAATCCTCTTGTTCTCCTCCGTTAATCGCCGTATCTCCTGCTTAGCAACCTTAATTCTTCCTGGAATTTGTATTGATAAAGCCACTGGATGGCGAAACTTCTACAGCAAAGATACCCAGATAATTGACAGAAAACAGGAACGAGGATTCGCCATTTCATGTAATTGTTTCACTCGGCTATTAAAAACGTTTGTGAGATACTTAGAGAAAACAAATCATAATGGTCCAGAGGTACTTGGTAAATACTGTGGAATACATTCAATCATTGCTCTGTGTTACTCATCATACACTAGTTATTATGACACTAAGGTATTCTCACTCATGACTGGGTTACGTGTAAACTTCTCCTGTCTGTGACACTAACAAAATAACCACATGACCTCACCGATATATTTTTCCAGCGCAAAAGGAAACAATAAAAAAAAAGTGAAAAAAATGAGCTTTTCTGGTGTTATCCTGCATTCTCCTCGAAATGCAAAATTCGGTCACTTTCAGTCAGAAGTCTCAAAATATTTACCAAGAAGCTGATAGACATTGCCCAGTAATGGTGCGTAGATCAGAAAGATTCGTTAGTGACTTAGACCGGTGTACCAGAAAGAATTGTATAACTCCTGTATTATCTGGGACCTGAGAAAAACGTGGTCCTGTGGTCACTGGAGAACTAAATAACTTCTTTATAGACGGAAGTGAGAGCTGCTCACAGCCTGAACCCATGAAACATGGAGAACAAATCTACGAATTAACCAAAGAAATGTGATCACAACCTGAACCGGCAGTGGCAGCCTTCACACTAAGTGACACTGAGTGTCGAGGTAAATATTACTCCAAGGACAGACCTCCAACGACCTATCAGTTATCGTTGTTCAGTATATCTACGAGAGTGGCTACTGATAATACATTACTTAATGATTACTATTACAATTTTTGTTGTGTATCCCCACATTAAAACAAATGAAGTCTTTTAACGTTAAATCCCATCATAGTAGAAGATGGTTTATCATATTCATCATGGTTTATCAATAATTGTGACATGCTAAGAGTACGTTGCAGTTTATTCGGCTTTTGTGACACACACACATATAGGCATGCCCTTCTGACCAGCGACCCAGCTGCTAAAAGTATAGTAGGCGGGAGGCTCCCTGTCCTGCTAGCAGTCTTGATTCAACCCAGCCAATTACAAGGAAACCAACCAAAGTTGTGTAGCGATATCTGGGATTCATTTATCAAATTTGGCAGACTTACCTTGAGTCTGGTCGCTTATATTTCTCATTGTGTCTCTTGCTTCCAAACATGATATTCTGTACATAGTGTATCTACATTGTACATATACTTGCATTCCGTTTTGGCGAAGGAAATAGATGTGTATTTACTCACTGCTGACTTTTGCTAGTTCCTCATTCCTACCTTGGTTATTGTGCTACGAGCAGATGTACAGTCTACCGGACTACACCTGCATTCGTAATATTACTCTAAAATTATTTATTCTTCATCAAGTTAATTTATCATTCATCGAAATATTGTATCGCACTTATTGTCGGTTTATTAAAATCAGGTTAAGTTGATCATACTTGTAGATGATTTATTATACTTCAGGTTAGTTCATCATACTCCATGATTAATCAGACTCCAAGATTACTGATCAGACCTAAAAAATAGTCTTTAAGTTTGTTCATTCTTAAGTCTTATTCTTCAATACAATTTACTATTTCCTTTTTTACTTTATCAAATTTCGAGGTAGAATGTCGCATTTTGAAATGGTTAATTACACTGAACATTATTTTTAAATTGCCAGATGGTATATTATTCTCAAGATGGTTTTTGCCATATTCCAAGATGGTTTATCATTGTTATAGATGATTTATTATAATTCGAGATACGTTTTCATATTCCGCGATAGCTTATCATCAATATCGTTTACGTTGATTTTTACGACTGGACATGACCAAGTATTAACCAACACTGCAAGGGAACATGTGCCTTGAAGTGAGACTCAGGAGAGGTCACACCGCTTTATGAAGGGAACATGTGCCTTGAAGTGAGACTCAGGAGAGGTCACACCGCTTTATGAAGGGAACAGGTGCCTTGAAGTGAGACTCAGGAGAGGTCACACCGCTTTATGAAGGGAACATGTGCCTTGAAGAGAGACTCAGGAGAGGTCACACCGCTTTATGAAGGGAACATGTGCCTTGAAGAGAGACTCAGGAGAGGTCACACCGCTTTATGAAGGGAACATGTGCCTTGAAGAGAGACTCAGGAGAGGTCACACCGCTTTATGAAGGGAACAGGTGCCTTGAAGTGAGACTCAGGAGAGGTCACACCGCTTTATGAAGGGAACATGTGCCTTGAAGAGAGACTCAGGAGAGGTCACACCGCTTTATGAAGGGAACATGTGCCTTGAAGAGAGACTCAGGAGAGGTCACACCGCTTTATGAAGGGAACATGTGCCTTGAAGAGAGACTCAGGAGAGGTCACACCGCTTTATGAAGGGAACAGGTGCCTTGAAGTGAGACTCAGGAGAGGTCACACCGCTTTATGAAGGGAACAGGTGCCTTGAAGTGAGAACACCGCTTTATGAAGGGAACAGGTGCCTTGAAGTGAGACTCAGGAGAGGTCACACCGCCGCTTTATGAAGGGAACAGGTGCCTTGAAGTGAGACTCAGGAGAGGTCACACCGCTTTATGAAGGGAACACTTGAAGTGAGTCAGGAGAGGCCTTGAAGTGAGACTCAGGAGAGGTCACACCGCTTTATGAAGGGAACAGGTGCCTTGAAGTGAGACTCTGGAGAGGTCACACCGCTTTATGAAGGGAACAGGTGCCTTGAAGTGAGACTCAGGAGAGGTCACACCGCTTTGTGAAGGGAACAGGTGCCTTGAAGTGAGACTCAGGAGAGGTCACACGGGAGCTGACAAAAGAGGAAGTCACATGGGGGTGAAACGTCCTGAACAATGCACAGGTTAGAGGTTAAGGCAGAGGAAGAGAGCGAGAGGGAGAAGGAGAGAGAAAGAGATAGAGAGGAGGGGGAAGGGAGAGATGCAAAATCTCTTAGCTTGTAAATAAAGGTAAGAACTCATAACGTAGCCATGTAAACCCATTGTATAAAAGAAAGGGAGGATGAGGGAATAAAAGAATTTGCCTGTTTAGATGCCCATGTGTCGGAAAGGGAGGAAACGCAGGATCAGGTCCATTAGAAATATTTGTATTATATAAACCATGATCAAAATGAACAATGTTTTCAGCTATTATCTACATTCCCTTGATTAATCAACAGTGGTTGCTTCCTTGATCCTGCTTTTGCTTTTGTCCTGATAGAACTGTAGTGAACGACGCACATCTTGCCAGTATCTCTCGTCCTCTTAGCATTCATGTGGTTCTACAGGCAATTCTTATGGTCATAAAGACACAGTTAATACACTTCATCCACTGTTGCAAAGTGAAATCCTTATTCATCCACTCCACTCACTGGTGAACAGCTAACATTATCTTACATACACGATGCTTCAAATATCAACCTCCCTTCCTTAAGAGTACTATCGTAGCCGAGTTTACAGCATTCTGTGTGGCAGATATATTGTAGTAAGATTCGCATCAAGGAGACACGATGTGACCTTCAAATCGGCAGATTGAATTTGGGGATAAATAATCTGTAAATTATGATTCACATTTTACTGTTGTTAAAAAGTATCATTGTGCTCCTTCGTTTCCCATTTGTATTTTAACAACCGTTGACGGGTTAAAAGAACCTACTGCAACTAACCATCATTATGCTACGTATATGTGATCACCTTAGAGTAGGTCGCTCCTGACAACGAGTGGTGAAGTTAGTGGTGATAATATATTACGTAGTCATTTACATTGTTTTATTACAATAAACACTCGTTCAAACAAGAAAATTAGTGAGGCAGAACTTGGATTCATGTCAAATAATCATTCCTTAAACTATTATATTTATGGTTATAAAAAGTAAGTTTGGTAGTACGATTATCAAATGAGATGAGAATTATTAATGTTCCAACCGATTAATAACGTTATTGTTCTGCTGCATACCAGCAGATATGTTATTAAAACTGTTTAAGTTTGATAAATAATTTATTCTCTCTCTCTCTCTCTCTCTCTCTCTCTCTCTCTCTCTCTCTCTCTCTCTCTCTCTCTCTCTCTCCCACTACCAGTATGACACTTCGGGGTATCTAATACGAATTATTTATATCAAGGGTCGCCAGAGGAGATAACTCATATATGTAACACTAATTAAGAAACTCAAAAATATGATAAGATGACAGATAATCACAGTATTGATGCCGAAATGAGAACTATTAATTAACTAATTATATTTATATTTTTTTTCAATAGCCAAATACGGCTTGATTTTGTATGTGGGAAATACTCGGTATATAAATTATTTTCAAGATTTTAATAATAACTTAGACGTGATGTTTTTATTTTGCCTTTTTCTTAAACAGTTATTGCCTTTTATTAGGTAGATAAAAAAAATAATCAGAAATATGGCATAAAATACCGACAAGAAAGATAAACAACATTTCGGCCACGCAGTTGTCTTCATCAAGTCACAAAGAGATATACCAGAGAAGGAAGGATTTGCATATTCACTACTGACATTATTATTATGCATTTTTAAAAAAATTGATATTTTACTGCTAAAAAGTTAATTTAGTCAATTTCAGTGATTACTAATGGATTTGTTTTCCTGCACTAGCAGTGAGTAACTATTTAAAATTAACTTTAAAGCGTTTAGGAGTATTGTCTCATCTCAGTCAGTAAAATTAAGAATAAATTGAATAATGATCAAAATTTAAACTCAAAAAGGTGAGCAGATATTGCAGAACACGGAAACAAAGATTAGAGAGAAAAATAATACAAATGCCTCTTAACAACAGAAAAGCATTTTGCAGGGATTTCCTCTGACCCCCTAGCAGCAGAAGCAGCGGCAGCGGTAGCAGCAGCAGCAGCAGCGGCAGTAGGAGGAGGTGGAGGAGGAAGAAGGGGAGTAGTAGCAGTAGTAGTAGTAGTAGTAGTTAGCCTTGACCAAAGCACAGTTAATGAGAGGCTTATGGAGAGTGGATTGAAAGTATATCGTCCTAGAAAGAAACTGCGACTTACTGAATCCATGATACAGAATAGTTTAGACTGGGCTAAGAATCACAATTTTTAGCAAAGGGATTAGGTAAGAATTAGATTTACCTATCCCGTTCAGTTGTTGTACATAAAATAACATTAATTATTAATAAAATGACAATTTTATTCGGAAAAAAATAAGATTACCATCTAGCTTCTCTGGCTGTTCTACTACTTTTGTCTTCACTACTCTTGCAGGCGGTGTTAAGATTATCATTCAGCTTCTCTGGTTGTTCCACAACTTCTATTGTCTTTTCTATTGTTGCAGGTTATGTTCTCTGATGGGATAAGAGTGTGCTGATTGTATGATGGCGGCCAGCTGAGAAATGTATGCCAGAATATCTGAAAAAGACGGTCAAATTTCCTCAGAAAATCATAGTGTGGGGAGTCATATCCTTTCCCGGAACAAGTAGTTTACACATTGTTGAGAGTACTATGAACCAGGATAAGGATGTAGAAGTCCTACAACGCAAATTACTGCCACAGATAAGGGATTGGTATGGTGATGGACGTTGGATATTCCAACAAAACAAGTGGTTCATTCCGTGGAGAATTTTTTTCCAGGAGAGGGATATCAGCCCCCTTCAGCCCTTTTCAGTCCTGAGGGGCCCAGCTCTCTCAGAAGGGGCAAGCATTTTGTTTACTTCCCCATAAAGTAATTACATGCAGATGTTTAACCAGTATGTACCAGTCACGGGTCATGCGATTCCTTACAAGAGACCAGTGTTGCAGGACAATTAAGGAAAATCCTGCACCCACTTTATTACTATATTAAGGAAAGTGTACATTGTTGTCTATGACCAGACAGCAAGAATCAAGCATTGTTCATTGCTTCCTGGTGGAAGTTTGGCAAACAGGGGAAATATGCTATATCAGCTTTTTTGTTTGTAGCTGGGAGCAAGCGAGGGGCGTCTTAGCTCAGATTGCTTTTAGCAGCCAACGGAGTGAGACATTATTCAAAGAACACGTCTGCTTCAATGAAAACACCGATACTCGGGTTATTAATAAGGGTCCGATACATATACCCTGGTAAGTATACTATGATGTATTGTAGTTCAATTGACAGCTCAGCTGAGAACCAAGATACGATCTAGAAACTTACCATAAAGCCGGTTATAGGCAGGATTTTTAGCCCAACATAAGTGAGTATAAGGATCTAGTTAGTATTTAGTTAGGAAAAATACTGATACAACACTCCCTAGGGGTAATTATACTTATACAACATTTTTTTCACACAGCCCTTTGGGAGTGCTTACGACGCCTTCTCAAGACATCACCTACAGGGACAGCTGTGTAGGTGAGAACTGTCTTTCAAGATAAGTCCCATTATAATTCATTATTCACTCATTGACTTAGCCTGTAACATTTCCCTAAAAGTTGGTCGTGCTCAAACCAGATAAAGGCTACATTGTGGTCCAAATGTGTTGTACTATAGTGTAAAAATAAATTATGAGCTAAGGTCCTTCGAAAAAAGCTGTAAAACGAGTGTTTTTACAATATAAATCAGAATAAATGAGTCTATCCAGACTCAATCACAGAGAATGGGAGGCCACAATAGAAAATGGGAGGCACCTACCCAGCTATAACCCATCACCCAAAGAAAATGGGGGCTGGCTGGCTCTGTTGAGAAATGGTTTACCAGCTAAAGTTGATTAAATATAGGGAGTACTTAGCTGGTAAACAGCAAATCGTCCACATATCATCCACTTCTTAAAGGGCTGAAAAAGATTGTTATGTTAATAATAAATTACCCCTAGGGGGTGTTATGTCAGCATATTTCATTCACTGATGGCTGACGTACATACTTGTGTGGACTCAAAAGTCCGCACCTCACTGCTGACTATAGGTCGATTACAAACTCCTTGCAACACAAGAACTGTGCAGTTCCAGGTTCTACAAGAAATCTGTAACCTACCTTGCTCTTGTAGCATGAGCTATGGTGTTCTTCACACCCTCGACAGGTATCGGTGACTTGATAAAAGTTGATATAACAAAAAAGGCACAATACCGTGACTGGAACGATACACAAATAACCCGCACATAAAAGAGAGAAGCTTACGACGACGTTTCGGTCCGACTTGGACCATTGACTTTGTCAATGGTCCAAGTCGGACCGAAACGTCGTCGTAAGCTTCTCTCTTTAATGTGCGGGTTATTTGTGTAAAAGTTGAAGTGTCCTTTGGATGTCCACGTCTTCCATAGTCTAGGAATATGCACACTGGTACACTATGTTCCACAAGATTTGTCTTTATTGTTCACAATCTTATCACTGAAGAAGCTGATCACACTTCTCTGTAAGTGTTTATTGTGTTTT
>NC_091318.1:38585572-38675572 GCF_038502225.1 Cherax quadricarinatus
CTGGTCCCTAATATGCACACAGAAATCACTTCATACAAAAGCAAAAAACTTGCCAGGCGTTGCAACATACCCCCAGTGAAGAGTAGGGGCGTCACTGGTACACTAAGAGAAAGCACAATAAGTGTCCGGGGCCCAAGACTGTTCAACAGCCTTCCACCAGCAATAAAGGGCATTACCAGTAAACCCCTGGTTGTCTTCAAGAGGGAGCTGGACAGATACCTAAAGACGGTGCCGGATCAGCTTGGCTGTGGTTCGTACTTTGAATTGTGTAGGGCCAGCACAAACAGCCTCGTTGATCAGGCCCTGATCCACCGGAAGGCCTGGTCATCGACCGGGCCGCGGGGGCGTTGATCCCCGAAATACCCTCCAGGTAGACTCCAGGTAGATGACGCTTGGAAGCATGACGGCACATCCTGGCACTGTTGACTCTGCGGGCACTCCCGACTGATAAAACAAGCCTCACCCGAATTTCTGGTGACGTAAAATAATGTAATATACCTTATCTTCATACATTTTATACGCTTTTGACAATCATCAAAATATCTCAATTTTACCCCTGCACAAAATAAAAAATATTTGAGGTATTTCAAAAGTTTCATTAACATCAGATCAAACACACTTTGTTTTATGTTCCCTGTGAAAATAATTTCAATGTAATCATTAATAATGATGCTACGATAAGAAATAGGCCAAAATCTTACTTCTGAGATATTGGGGTAATCGCGCACACATATGATTACGTAAAAATGGAAAAAAAAATAGCGAAAATCACGCTACTTTTGGCATTTTCTATGCAATATAAGTTATTTCTTATAATTTCCCCTGTATATTAAAGCGTTTTCTCTAGAAAGAGACCAGAGGTACCAAAGAGAGAACGTAATTATCCTTTAATGGTCAGGAACTTCAGTAGACCGCTGGCCGCCAGCCGCCCCAAATATTATTATTTTGGCCTTCTTCATTATGATTTTATCTTATTTATCTTATGTCCTTCATGCGCTTCTGCAATGTAAGAGTTAGTCATCGCAAACGAGCTGGTTACGTACATGTATGATTAAGGCTGTGGGTGACTGGTGATCCCAGAGTCTCTTTGTCACCAGGTTAGGTTAGGTTAGGTAAGATTTGTCAGGAAACAGGACAAATGTTTCCTGACGCGGGTCTTAGATGATGACCCGCCATTGGAGTTTTTGGTCATCTGACCAAGGACTTCTGCTGACTTACCGGTCCACCCCTTTAAAAAAATTTATCAATTATAACCATTTCTTGTACTTAGTACCAGGATGCAACCAACCTACATGCAGGGCATGAGACAGTATAGTCTACATTACGTATAACCTGGCAGGCACTGTTTTGACCAGAAATTGTAAAAAAAAATAAAACAGGTCTTGAAAGATGGACATTAGTCATCATGCACGACATTCCAACACCAGGAATCAATGCTTCTAACCCCACCTCCAGAATACCCATTCTAACAGACAGTGGCAGACCAGCTCCAGCTAGATTGCTAGGTGTATTTGGCCTCTGCGGACAGGCCGACAGAGGGAGTGAAGGTGTCACACTTGCTCAACGGTGAATTATCTGCCACCCTCATCCGGAAGCTGAAAGGTTATTACACCAGGGAGGGGAACTTCAGAGGAAGTTTCCAAAGACGGAGGCACTAACCTTAAAAGTGCTGAAATTCTTGAGTTATTCAATCAGTGGGATATCATTTTTTTATATATTTTATTTAAAACACAATACATAGCTTAACATAAAACCCCTTAAACAAGGGATGATATACATTTAATATAAATACATTATGAATCACAATCCCTCAGGACGTACAATAGCAAAATAACAAACACAATATTAACAGACACAAAGAGGTTACACAAATACACTAGAAAATATCGCTTATGACAGAACATAACATTAAGAAAGATGGGTAATCTTAATGCTATTTACACAAGAACAACAACAAGGACATAACATGCAGGTGACCCCTGTAACAGGGTCAATAATATAATGTAAAAAAAAACACACTCAATTAAAGCCAAAATCCCATCAGGTATACACTATTTACATAATATTACTGTGACATATTATCAAGGTACAATACAATAAGAAGAATATTACGATAAATACATCGGTTGCTCACAACCTGCACAAATAATCAATAAATGAAAGGACCTACGTCACAATCTCATGATAAAACAAAGTACTTACTCTTACCCAACTAACCCCCCCAGTACATTAAGTTCCCTACAGTCACACACAGTTCTTTGTGTGACCCATTTTGTGTTATCTTCTCAGATTCCCAATTCACAATTAATTTTTTTGTTAATAGGATACTTACTCTTTAAAAGTATCTGTGTTACCTTTTTCTTTCCTACTTAAGCACTGTTAAAATTCTCTTATAATCATACCTAATTTTCCCTTTTCTCCCAAACTACAAATAACAAACTAGTGTATGTTCCTACTACACTACTGTGCAATACCTTGAACCATCCCTCACTAGCTAGTTTCAACTGTTTTTTTCCAATATGGCGCAGAGTGTAAGGAGGAGGGTAAATACTGTGGGCATACAGCTGGTTCGCTGGGCGATTTCACCGCAAGCTGCGCCTGTGCTGTTGCCATTAATCATCCGGGATACGTATGGTATACGGGATGAAGAATTGAATGGTGTAGCACTTAATGGCACATACAGGGTGTTTGTTAAGTTGTTGAACACCGGCGTCTATAAGAGGCCGGTAGAGAAATACCAGGATGTGCGAGTGGACGTCAATTCTATGGTGAGTGTCCGCCTTCATGACGTCTCCAGGCATTAAACATGGGTTAGAGTGCAAAATGTACCGTTTGAGGCTGATGAAACGGACATATGCAATTTTTTCAAGGACTACGGGACCGTTCACCTGGCACAGCCCGGCAAGTGGGAAGAAGGTGCATACGTGGGATTCCCAGAGGGCACGTTTTCACTGAAAATGACGATACGGCACCCCATACCGTCATATGTTATATTGGAGGCCTTCAGGACTCAGCTCATGGTGTCCTATGCTGGGCAATGCAGGACCTGCAGGCGTTGTGGTGGTTTTGATCACATTGCTGCATATTGTGGACAACAGACTCGACTTCATGGTTTAGAATGTACTGCCGCAGGGGAATCTGGGCAAGTTGGACGTGCTCTGGAGCTACAGGAAGGACGTGGGCCTGGTCGTCTGTGGAGTGAGGAGGTGGAGCAAGCAGAGGCAGTGGCGGGTGCGAACCTGACGGCCCCTGTGGCTGGGGGCCCTGTGGGACCCATTTTGCCTGATGGTGGGGGACGGCATGGTTCGGCGGAGGAAGCCATCGACGAGGCCCTAGAAACGGTGCTCACCTCGCTGTTTCTCCAGTCCGATGGGGAGGGCGAGTCGGCGACGAGGGCTAGTGTGAGGAATGCTGCAGACCTGTGTGGACAGTAAAATAAGCCCATCGACTTGGTGGTGTCTCACGGGGCAATGTGTCCAGATGGTGGGAAGGTTGAACATGTGGTGGAGGTGTAGGCTCACCGTGAGGTATCACGCGCAAGCGTGAGGCTGTGACATCGGATTCAGATGATGTCCTGACTCCAGCACAGAGGACCGGCAAGGTAGTGGTGGTGGAGGAGGGTGGTGGTGGTCCATCGGGGACTTTGGACCCGGAGCTGGACCGGGGAGAGGTTAAGGCTGCCAGTAGAGACATGCATAAAGGAGGTCCAAAAGGACATGGTGACGTTGTGAGGAAGGTGTCAAAGCACAGGGAGAAGAAACCACCGCTGGCCTAAGGTGTATGACAGTTAACATTAATGATTTGTGTCAGGATGTGAAGCGTGCGTGGTTTGCAAGTTTCTTGTGCAGGCATAGAGTGGATGTTGTATTTGTGCAAGAGCACAATATCAAGGTGGGGGGTGTATTGGAGGTGAATGGATATAGGACACTTGAAGGGAGGGGTGGGTGTCCTACTCCGGGAGGCGAGCTCATTTATGGTTAGTAGAAGTGAAGGGGGGGGGGTGAGGGGCGCATTATCAGAGTGGATGGATGGTGGATGGGCGAGCGAGTGGCGTTAGTGTGTGTGTACGCACCCGCGGAGAGTGATGCACGTCTGAAAGCGGATTTTGTGAGGGATGAGCTCGTTTATTATTTCCGTTCTTTACCACCTGTTGCTATTGTGGGAGGGGATTGGAATTGTGTTATTCGCAGGGCAGATGTTGAGCCATGTGGGGCAGGGCATTTTTCAACTATCCTAGGTGATCTTCTGAGAGATGTGTCTATGTGACGTATTTGGGGGTGGAGCTTGGGAGGTGGAGCACACTTTTGTTAGACATGGATATGCGGCGAGGCTAGATCGGGTGTACATCACAAAGCGGGTAAGAGTGGAGTCCTTGCGTACGGTGGAGGTGGAATATTCTGATCATAGGGCAGTTGTGGTAGACCTGGGGTGGGATGGGCTGGCCAGGAGGTGTAAGAGTTATTGGAAACTAAATACGAGGATCCTGGGTGATGAGGAGGGGCAGGGAGGATTTGAGACATTGTGGGCAGAGCTCAGTGAGGAAAGGCAGGGCATAGAGGATTTACTTGGGCGGTGGGATGGGGTGGCTAAGGCACGAATACGTAAGTTTTATGTAAGGGAGGGGAAATGCATAATGCAACAATCATATGGGCTCCTTCAGTACCTAGAGGGTAGGTTGAGGGATTGCTATGGGAGAGGTGGACACGGGGGAGAATATCCTGTGGAGGAGATAGAAACGTTGAAGGGACGGATTCGTGAGCTGCAAAATGAACGGTTTAATGCGATGCATTTGCAGGGAAGGGGGGTTGAGAAGGTGTTATGGGGCGATCAACCGTCGGCATGTGTTTTGCGGGGTCAGCAGCGACGTCGGACGGCCACTGTGGTTGGTAGGTTAGTTGTCCACTCTGAAGTGGGGGGTTATCGTGAGGGGCAAGTGTTGCAGACGACTGAGGGGATGAGTGGTTATGTGGATGCATGGTATGAGCAGTATTAGGGAAGTAGTGCAGTGGGAGGTGCAGCATTCCATAGCGTCTGCGAGCTAGTGCCATGTTCATTGGGGCATAGCAATCGAGTAACGCTGGGTGGGGAGATAGATGAAGGCGAGGTTTGGTGGGCATTAGTGAGTATGCGTATGGGAAAGGCTTCGGGGATTGATGGATTACCTTGTGAATTTTAACTGCAGAATTGGAATTAATGCATGAATTCCTGGTGGAGTTAATGAATATCATGAAGGACAAGGGGGTGTTGGGGGAGTTGCAAGCCGCAGCAGTGGTTGCTCTGGTCCCAAAGGGAGAGGTCCAGAATACCCTAAAGGATTATCGGGCGATATCTTTAATTTGTGTGGATTATAAATTGTTTGCTAAAATACTGGGAAATCGCCTGAAATGTGTCGTGGGGCATGTCGTATCTGGAGGGCCATATGGGTTGCCTGGCAGATCTATGGTCGAGGGCCACAGACGTCTTAAGGGGTTTGTAGAGGGTTTGGGGGAAAAGGGGGGGGTTACTTGCTTTGGATTGGCAGGGGCCATATGACCCTGTGGAACGGGAGGCGTTGCAGCAGATCCTTCTAAAGCAGGGATTTGGGGAAGAAGTTGTGGAATGGGTGGAGACATTGTATCGAGGGGCGCGGGTGCGTGTGCAAATTAATGGTCGCATAAGGGAAGCAGTGTGTATGGGATGGGGCCTCAAGCAAGGATGTCCACTATCTCAAATCCTGTTTGCCTGTGTTCAAGACCCATTTTACATAAGAAAGAACACAATAAATAAGGAACACTGCAACAGGTCTACTGACCTATGCAGAGCAGGTCCATGTCCATCCCGGATTAGACCAATAACCCCCCCGGATTAGACCAATAATCCCCCAGATTAGCCCAATGACCCACCCAGTCTGATCATCTCCACTCAAGGATGGAGCACTGCACCAGACCCAACAGTACAAGCTAGTCAGGTACAACTCACACCCACCCACACCCACTCATGTATTTATCTAACCTATTTTTAAAACTACACAACGTTTTAGCCTGAATAACTGTACTCGGGAGTTTGTTCCACTCATCCAAAACTCTATTGCCAAACCAGTGCTTTACTATATCCTTTCTGAATCTGAATTTTTCCAACTTGAAACCATTGCTGCGAGTTCTGTCTTGGTTGGAAATTTTCAGCAAACTATTTACATCCCCTTTATTTATTCCTGTTTTCCATTTAAACACCTCGATCATATCCCCCCTAATTCTACGCCATTCGAGAGAGTGCAGAAGCAGGGCCCTCAGTCTATCCTCATAGGGAAGATTTCTGATACATGGGATCATCTTTTTCATCCTCCTCTGCACATTCTCCAGAGCATATATATCCATTCTGTAATATGGTGACCAGAACTGAGCAGCATAGTCTAAATGAGACCTAACCAAGGATATATAGAGTTGAAGAACAACCTGAGGACTTCTATTGTTTATACTTCTAGATATGAAGCAAAGAATTCTGTTAGCTTTATTGCGAATACTAATGCACTGTTGTCTTGGTTTTAAATTACTGCTAACCAGAACTCCTAAATCCTTTTCGCAATCAGTAGTATTAAGAACTACATTATTTAGTTTATATGTGGCATGGTTATTTACCTCTCCAACATTTAGAACTTTGCATTTATCAATATTTAACTACATCTGCCACTTCTCCGACCATTGCATCAGTCTATTCAAATCATCCTGGAGTGCTCTAGTGTCCTCATTAGAATGAATTGGACGGCCTATTTTGGTGTCATCAGCAAATTTGCTTATGTCGCTATTTATTCCCTCATCTATGTCGTTTATGTAAATTGTGAACAACAACGGGCCCAACACTGACCCCTGAGGAACACCGCTTGTGACGTGCCCCCATTCTGATTTCTCCCCATTTATGCAAACTCTCTGCTGTCTATTTGTCAGCCATGCCTCTACCCAGGAAAAAATTTCTCCTCCTATTCCGTGTGCCCTAAGTTTCTTCAATAGCCTCTGGTGTGGAACTCTATCGAAAGCCTTACTGAAGTCCATATACACAATATCATATTCATTACCATGATCTACCTCCTCAAACACCTTAGTGAAAAAAGTTAGTAAATTCGTAAGACAGGAACGCCCCTTTGTAAAACTTGTTGAGATTCAATAATCAATCTGTGCCTGTCAAGATGGCTACGAATTGCTTCGGCAATTATTGATTCCATAAATTTTCCCACTATGGAAGTAAGGCTTATTGGTCTATAGTTCGAAGCCAAGGGCCTGTCACCTGCCTTGTAAATAGGTATTACATTTGCCATTTTCCACTTATCAGGCCCTATGCCAGTTTGTAGTGATATGTTAAAAAGACTAGGCAAAGGTATGCTAAGTTCCTCTTTACATTCCTTTAACACCCTTGCAAACAGTTCATCAGGGCCTGGAGATATGTTAGGTTTTAGTTTCTCTATTTGTCTGAGGACCATGTCACTAGTTACCGCAATCGTACATAGTTTATTATCATCCTTGTTCTACATAATCTATTATTTCAGGAATATCACTAGTCTTTTCCTGGGTGAAAACTGAGAGGAAGTTAGGTATTTAGAATTTCACACATATCCTTATCACTGTCAGTGATCTGACCAGAGTTACTCTTAAGCGGGCCAATCTTGTCCCTAATCTTACTTCTGTATACCTGAAAGAATCCTTTAGGGATCACTTTCCCCAAGCTCATCATTAACTTCAAGATTATTTAGTGAATCTTTGTTGGCAAGAACCAAGTCAAGCAGATTATTTCTTCTAGTTGGTTCTGTCACAACCTGTTCTAAAAAGCAATCCTGAACAGTATCAAGAAAGTCACTAGACTCAAGATTTCCTGTCATATTGTTCCAATCAATTTGTCTGAAGTTAAAATCTCCCATTATAACAACATTTTCATATCTAGATGCCTTATCAATTTCGTCCCATAACAGCTTACTGCCCTCCCTATCAAGGTTTGGGGGCCTATAAATCACACCCAAAATTAATTTGTCATGTCCCTCGAGAAACTGTAGCCAAACAGATTCTGTGTTCGATATCTCTAATCTTATATCATGTCTAAGACAACAATTTAAATTTTCTCTGACATACATCGCCACCCCACCACCCTTCCTGTTGACCCTGTCAGTGTGGAATAGTTCATAACCCTCATTGAGGCACGTATCTGTGGGGGGGGGGGACAGGGGAGGTGGGGCGTGGGCCGGGGATCGTAGGATACGTCGACGACACGACAGTGCTTGTGCGAGAGGGATATAGTTTGATAGAGGTGGGTGAGGTCATTCGTACGTTTGGGGAGGCTACGGGGATGAGGGTTAATGTGGAGAAATCATGCTTATTAAAGCTGGGAAATTGGAACTGGCAGGGGGATTGGGATGTTGGTGTGGAGTGGAGGGTGGTGGATAGCTTAAAGATATGTGGAAGTGTTTATGGAAAATCAAGTGCGGTTGATAGAGGTGAACTCCGAGCGTATTGTGGAACGGGTGCTGCATAGATTGGGGAGTTTGCACCCGTATCATTTGACATTGTTGCAGAGGGCCATCGTGGTAAATACGTTACTATAGAGTAAGGTTTGGCACATGGTGGTAGTTTACCCCTTAACGGGGCAAGGAATTACGAGAATCTTAAAGGAGGTGTTTAGGTTCATATGGGGTTCTTGGTGTGATTGGCTGAGGATGGAGGTGGTAATGCTGCCAGTACGTCAGGGCGGGGTAGGGTTATTGGATCTACGGCGTTGGGTAAAATGTGTTTACTTAAGAAGGGAGTATGTATGAGTCGGGTGTGGGGGGAAGTTAAAGCTTCTGTATGAGGGAGTGCAGAGGTGGTATGTGGGTGCAGAGTTGAGGGAATGTGAGGAGGTGCTGCGTACCCTCATGGTCCTACAGGAGCCTGGCAATGTCCGCATAGGGGTTTTGGCGAGAGTAATTAGGAGCCGGGTGGTGGTGCCGGTGGAGGGAATATACCCCATGTATGGATGGGGAGATATTTGGTGTCGTTTTCGTAAGTTGAAGCTCAGACCTCGTGTGCAGGAGGTTATGTTCTGTTTCCTGCATGGCATTTTGCCATCAGGAGCGGTCCTGCGGGCGAGGCGAATAGTAGAAGAGAGTGGGTGTGGAGTGTGTGGAGGAGAGGATACAGCATATCATGCAGTGTATTTTTTGCAGATGTTTGGGGAATGTTAGGGATTGGATGAGTAGGATAGTGAGGCTAGTTGGAGGGGACGCATACCGGTGTTGAGAGTGCTCGTTTTGGATGTGGGAGGGGTGCCAGAGAGTACACAACGAGCATTGGCATATTTAATGGTAGATTTTGTGTACGTGTCGTGGGGTATGCTTGGGAATGGAGATTGGGTTGCGAGGAAATGGATAATGGCAGCTACTCTTTATAGGATGGTTTGCAGGAATAGGGAAATATATGGATCGCGGTGGGAGGGAGCCTTCCCCGCAGGTTATTGTGATCTTGGGATCTTACTAGCTTTGCAGTGGGGGAGGGTTGTTATGGCTGTTGCAAGGATTGAGAATGTCATCCGGGGTTCCAATGGGCTCGCATTCGGGAGTGTGTGTGTGTGTACTCACCTAGTTGTACTCACCTAGTTGAGGTTGCGGGGGTCGAGTCCGAGCTCCTGGCCCCGCCTCTTCACTGATCGCTACTAGGTCACTCTCCCTGAGCCGTGAGCTTTATCATACCTCTGCTTAAAGCTATGTATGGATCCTGCCTCCACTACATCACTTCCCAAACTATTCCACTTACTGACTACTCTGTGGCTGAAGAAATACTTCCTGTGTGTGTGTGTGTGTGTGTGTGTGTGTGTGTGTACTCACCTATTTGTACTCACCTATTTGTGGTTGCAGGGGTCGAGTCATAGCTCCTGGCCCCGCCTCTTCACTAATTGCTACTAGGTCCTCTCTCTCCCTGCTCCATGAGCTTTATCATACCTCGCCTTAAAACTATGTATGGTTCCCACCTCTACTACTTCACTTTCTAGGCTATTCCATGGCCTGACTACTCTATGACTGAAGAAATACTTCTTAACATCCCTTTGATTCATCTGAGTCTTCAACTTCCAATTGTGACCTCTCGTGTCTGTGTCCCATCTCTGGAACATCCCGTCTTTGTCCACCTCGTCTATTCTGCGCAGTATTTTATATGTCGTTATCATGTCTCCCCTGACCCTCCTGGCCTCCAGTGTCGTCAGGCCGATTTCCCTCAACCTTTCTTCATAGGACAATCCCCGTAGCTCTGGGACTAGTCTTGTTGCAAACCTTTGCACTTTCTCTAATTTCTTGACGTGCTTGACTAGGTGTGGATTCCAAACTGGTGCTGCATACTCCAGTATGGGCTTGAAGTAAATGGTATACAGAGTCTTGAACGACTCCTTACTGAGGTATCGGAACGGTATCCGTAGGTTTGTGTGTATGTGTGTGTGTGTGTGTGGTGTGGTGTGGGCGTATGGCTTAGATGTAAACGAGGGAAGGTTCAGTGTGGTTAGTAGGTGTTATGGTGTACGTGTGATGACAGCTGGATTAAGTGTGTAATCCAGTTTGGTAGTGGGGATTTTAGGTTTATACTTTTGTGTACGTGTCCCACGGGATGATGACTGCATTACTCTCTGTGTATATAACGCCTTGCTATGCTTGGTCACTTACCATCACACCTATGTAAGAGGGTTGAGGTATATATTTTTTAGAGGTATTGTACGCATGTATGCTGTAAGAATGCTTGGGCGTGGTTTGTTGTGATTGTGATACTGTTGCGATGTGACAGGCTTATATGCTCATGTAAAGCTAGGAGAATGAGTGACAGGGTAATGTATACTGACGAGAGACAGTGGGTGGTTGCCCAAATATGGGGTAAGAGGGGGGGGAACCTTTTCACTGAAGATGACTTTGGGACATCCCATACCATCATACGTCGTGTTGGAGGACTTCAGGACGCAAGTTATGGTTTCGTACGCCGGACAGAGACGTACGTGCTGGATATGTGGGGCGTACGACCATATGGCGGCAGCGTGTGTGAATTATTATTATTATAATCAAGGGGAAGCGCTAAACCCGTAGAATTATACAGCGCCTGGGAGGGATGTGGAAGGCATTCAGGCTTAATTCGGGGAACTGGAGCACAGATCCAATTCCCTAAATCAAGAGCCCCTCACCAACATCAAGGAACCTTCCCTGAGGGGAGCGTGTGTGAAGCTGAGGAGGGCGCCTGCACAAATTGGTGAAGCACCAGTTACCAGTGTGGTAGCTGTTATTGAGAGCTCCACGCGGAAGCAAGGTCTTGGGTGCTTGTGGAGTGAAGTGGTAGAGGATCTCATAGAGGAGACTGGCGTGTGTGAGGCAAGCTGTGACATAACAGGAACTGTTTCTAGGCAGGAGAAAAGTACAGAAGAGCAAGTGCAGGAGGAGGTACAGGCTCTCGAGGAAGAGCTTCAGGAAGTGTTGAGGACATTGACACCGCCTGCAGAGGATGTTGTTCCTGAGCTGGTGAGAGGTACGGCATTGCCTGTGGAGGAATGTGATGATAAAAACCATAGCAGGGATGATGGGCCAAGCAGTAAGCGTGAGATGTCGCCGTGTGCCGTGGAACGGGGCGTGGTGGAGGTTGAGGTTCATCGTGAGGGAACTTCAGAAGACAACATGGAAGTGGAGGGAATCACGAGGAAGAGAGCGGCGGCGTCAGACTCAGATGATGCTCTGACGCCGGCGCAGAGGTCTGGGAGGAAGGAAGAATACTGTCGAGGTAGTCATGATAAGAGACATCGCAAGAAAGGGAGGGGGGTTGATAGTGTGAAGCCCTATGCTGGCTCTGGGGCAGTAGGCCCTGGGATGAAAGAAGAGAGGAGGAAGGGTTGGGAAATATAAAGAGGCCTTAGGTGTATGACTGTGAACGTAAATGGACTTTGTAATAGTGTGAAGAGGGAGTGGTTTCGAATGTTTCTGTGGATGTAGTGTTCCTGCAAGTACACAATTTCAAGGAGGGAAGAGAGCTCGAGGTGGCGGGGTTTCAGGTCATGACTCTGACATCTGCACGTTTGAAAGGTGGTGTGGGTATATTGATCAGGGAGGCAAGCCCGTTTGAGGCCTGGTGGCTAAAGCTCTCGCTTCACACACGGAGGGCCCGGGTTCGATTCCCGGCGGGTGGAAACATTTCGATACGTTTCCTTACACCTGTTGTCCTGTTCACCTAGCAGCAAATAGGTACCTGGATGTTAGTCGACTGGTGTGGGTCGCATCCTGGGGGACAAGATTAAGGACCCAAATGGAAATAAGTTAGTCAGTCCTCGATGACGCTCTGACTTTCTTGGGTTATCCTGGGTGGCTAACCTCCCGGGGTTAAAAATCCGAACGAAATCTTATCTTATCTCTTATCTTATCTGAGAGGGGGTGAGGGGGATGGGGATGGGGAGGGGGAGGGGGAGGGGGGATTGGTGGCAGATGTGGCAGAGGGGGAGGGGGGATGGGCGGCAGATGTGGCAGAGGGTAACCTTTGTTAGTGTGGTGTGGGAGGTAGAGCATACTTTCGTGAGGAGGGGTTATGCGGCTAGGTTAGATAGGTTGTACATTTCTCAAGGGGTCTTGGTAAAGTTTTTCCGCACAATAGAGGTAACTTATTCGGATCATAGGGCGGTCGTGGCAGAGGTGGGATGGGAGTCAAGGGCGGGTATCTCTAGGGGTTATTGGAAGTTGAAAACGAGTGTGTTAGGAGATGAGGAGGGGTTGGAGGGATTTACAACACTGTGGGAGGGGTTAAGTGCGGAGGCACATAGGGTGGAGGATGTGGTAACAAAAAAAATTAAGTGCAGAGGCACATGGGGTGGAGGATGTGGTAACATGGTGGGATGGTGTGGCTAAAGAACGAATTAGGCAATTTTACGTGAGAGAAGGGAAACGAATTTATTCTTTAAAATATGGGCTGGCCAACTATTTGGAGGACAGGTTAAGGGGTTGTTATGCGAGAGGGGCGGTGGCGGGTATTTATCCTATGGATGACATACTGGCGCTTAAGGGGAGGCTGCAGGAGCTCCAGGATGAGAGGTTCCAAGCAGTGAGGGTAATGGCAGGTGTGGAAGAGGTGTTATGGGGCGATAAGCCTTCGTCGTGTGTATTACGTAGGCAAAAATAACAGCAGCACGCAACAGCTATTCCATGGTTGGAGGTTCATGAGTCGGTAGGTGGGTATAGGGTGGGTCAGGTTATACACACCACAGATGGAATGGAAGTGTTTGCGGACGAGTGGTATGGAAAGTATTGGCAAAGGGTTGGGGTAGGAGCTGAGGTTTTAAAGCAGGTGTGTGAGAATGTGATATGTCTGTTTGGGAACAGATATAGGGAAGCGTTGGGAGGAGAAATAACTGAGGGAGAAACATGGAAGGCTTTAAGTGAAATGCATAAGGGTAAAGCTCCAGGAATCGATGGACTCCCGGCAGAGTTTTATCTACAGCATTGGGAGCTAATGAGGGGTTTTTTGGTTAGGTTATTAAATTTAATGAAGGAGAGGGGAGAGTTGGGAGAGAAGCAGGCAACAGCTGTAGTAGTATTGGTACCGAAGGGTAAGGGGCGACATACACTTAGGGACTACCGGGTAATATCGTTGTTATGCACAGATTATAAGCTGTTTGCCAAAATTTTGGGGAATCGGTTTAAATGTGTAGTGGATAGAGTAGTATCGAGAACTCAGTTTGGGTTGCCAGGGAGGTCTATGGTGGAGGGACATGGGTTCCTAAGGGATTTCGTGGAAGCAAAAGGGGGTAGGGGGGTTTGTTGGCTTTGGACTGGCAGGGTGCATATGACAGAGTGGAACGAGAGGCATTGAGAGCCATCCTTAGGGGACAGGGGTTTGGGGACGAAATAGTGGAATGGGTAGATGCTTGGTATCGTGGTGTAATGGCGAGGGTACAGATTAATGGGAGAGTGGGTGGGAAGATTGTAATGGAAAGGGGACTTCAACAGGGGTGCCCTATGTCACAACTTTTATTTGCATACATACAGGACTCCTTTTATAGGATAATGGAGAAGCATATGTGCAATACGGGGGGTGAAGCAAGTCGAGTTGGGAGGGTTTGGCCAGTCTTAATAGGGTATGTTGATGACACTACTGTTCTGGTTAGGGAGGGGATGTCAATGGATACCTTGGATGGGGCAGTGCAATTGTTCTCGGAAGCAACTAGTATGAGAGTGAATTCAGAAAAGTCCATGGTCATGGGGTTAGGAGCTTGGGCTGGGAGGGTTGAGTGGGGTAGTTCAGTGGTGGGGAGGCGGGTGAATTTGTTAAAAATTTGTGGTCTTATCTATGCTGACGATCTGGATGTAGCGTGCAGGGAAAACTCGATTAGGTTCGTGGATTGGATTCAGGGGCGATTGGGTGCATTGCAGCCTTATCATTTGACCCTTGTACAGCGGGCCATTGTCATTAATGTCTTATTATATAGTAAGGTATGGCACGTGGCGGCCGTGTTCCCATTAACACTGACGGCGATAGCAGACATACTTAGGAGGGTTTTTAAATTCTTGTAGGGCTCGGGATGTGATTGGCTTAAAAAGGGACGTGGTAATGTTACCTGTGCGGCAGGGGAGGGGGGGGGGTTGGGTTTGCTGGACTTAAAGAGGAGGGTCAAATGTGTCTTTATTAAAAGGGAGGTGGTGAGGGAAGGTGTGGATGGGGGATCTGGTCAGGATCTATGAAAGATTGAAATGAATGTATTCGGGAATGGAGTTATGGGAGTGTGAAACTGTTTTGAGAGCTATGTCGTGGGCTCGAGATCCGGGCAAGGTCAGAATAGTTGCGATGTGTCGAGTGTTGGTGGGGAGGGTTGTGGCACCTGTAGAGGGAATTTTCCCCATGTATACATGAGGAAGTATATGGAATAGGTTAAGTAGGATGAGGTTACAACCACGGGCACGTGACGTAATGTATCGTTTTCTGCACAGGATTTTGCCGTCCGGTACGGTTCTGAGGGATAGACGTGTGGCTGAAGGGGGGGGGGTGGAATATGTGAAGGTGAGGAGTCGGCGTTTCATGTTGTATATTTTCGAGAGGGGATGGGTAGCGTCAGGGGTTGGTTGAGTAGGGTACTCCTTAAGATTGGGGGTAAAGGGATTTCTGTTCTGAGAGCTTTAAGTCTTGATGTGTGGGGATTGGATGAGAGTATCATTAGGGCTGTGGGGTACATTATGGTAGATTATATATACATATCGTGGGGAATGAGGGGAAAGGGGTAAGTGAGGTGAAGAGGCGGGTTTTAGCGGTTACGTTTTATAAAACGTTGTGCCGTAACAGGGAAATTTATGGGAGAAGGTGGGAGTGGGCTTTCTCAGAGGGATATAGAGAACTTACGTTAAAGGTTTTATTATATTTGTAAATCAGGTGAGAGGGGCAGGGTACGGATGGTAAATGCTACTGTAGGATGGGATGTCAGGGGTAGAAACGGGTCGCCTCCTTGGGGTTGGATTGCAAAGAATGTGCGCGACTTTAGTGTGGAGAGAGAGTTGGGATAATGTAACGTGCGAATATGTATGAACCTGTGCATATGGGATGTGTAACGGCACATAAACAGTTGTGGCTGTCTGCGCCTGCGTGCGCCTTAGATACGCTGCTGTGATTAAGAATTTGTTGAACTTCATTGTGGCAATATTCCTGGACTTGTTAAGCACTAGAAGTGTATCTTAACCGGGTTGAAGTGTCAATGTGTAAGGCTTGGTCATGTTTCCCTTATGTTAATATTTGTTATTAAATGTACTGTCTTTGGTGTTACTGTTTCACCAATATTTATATAATTACCACTTAGGTTTATTTATATATGTCAAGTTAGGATGTAAGCTACAAGTTGGTGATATCGGTCAAATTATTTCGGGGTGAGGAGGGGGGGGGGGGCAATTAATGTATAATAAGTTTAAGTAATTAACGGTAATATTGGTAGTTGTATACGTGTGTTTTGAAATGTAATATTCGCATTGTGTTAGTCTTATTTAAGGTATTGTGATTTTGGTAGTCCTGTACCAGCCATGTTGTAAATAATGTTTCCTCAAGTGACATGCTTCATGATATTCCTAAATTGAGGATAATTAATGTTATGATTATTCAGGTTGGTGATGGGGTTAGTTTTCAATGTGTTGTGTGAGTGGGGGGAGGGATGATGGGTCAACTGTGTTGTGTGAGTGGGGGGAGGGATGAAGGGTCACCTGTGTTGTGTGAGTGGGGGGAGGGATGATGGGTCACCTGTGTTGTGTGAGTGGGGGGAGGGATGATGGGTCACCTGTGTTGTGTGAGTGGGGGGAGGGATGATGGGTCACCTGTGTTGTGTGAGTGGGGGAGGGATGATGGGTCACCTGTGTTGTGTGAGTGGGGGGAGGGATGATGGGTCACCTGTGTTGTGTGAGTGGGGGGAGGGATGATGGGTCACCTGTGTTGTGTGAGTGGGGGGAGGGATGATGGGTCACCTGTGTTGTGTGAGTGGGGGGAGGGATGATGGGTCACCTGTGTTGTGTGAGTGGGGGGAGGGATGATGGGTCACCTGTGTTGTGTGAGTGGGGGGAGGGATGATGGGTCACCTGTGTTGTGTGAGTGGGGGGAGGGATGATGGGTCACCTGTGTTGTGTGAGTGGGGGGAGGGATGATGGGTCACCTGTGTTGTGTGAGTGGGGGAGGGATGATGGGTCACCTGTGTTGTGTGAGTGGGGGAGGGATGATGGGTCACCTGTGTTGTGTGAGTGGGGGGAGGGATGATGGGTCACCTGTGTTGTGTGAGTGGGGGAGGGATGATGGGTCACCTGTGTTGTGTGAGTGGGGGGAGGGATGATGGGTCACCTGTGTTGTGTGAGTGGGGGGAGGGATGATGGGTCACCTGTGTTGTGTGAGTGGGGGAGGGATGATGGGTCACCTGTGTTGTGTGAGTGGGGGGAGGGGGGTCACCTGTGTTGTGTGAGTGGGGGGAGGGATGATGGGTCACCTGTGTTGTGTGAGTGGGGGAGGGATGATGGGTCACCTGTGTTGTGTCAGTGGGGGAGGGATGATGGGTCACCTGTGTTGTGTGAGTGGGGGAGGGATGATGGGTCACCTGTGTTGTGTGAGTGGGGGAGGGATGATGGGTCACCTGTGTTGTGTGAGTGGGGGAGGGATGATGGGTCACCTGTGTTGTGTGAGTGGGGGGAGGGATGATGGGTCACCTGTGTTGTGTGAGTGGGGGGAGGGATGATGGGTCACCTGTGTTGTGTGAGTGGGGGGAGGGATGATGGGTCACCTGTGTTGTGTGAGTGGGGGGAGGGATGATGGGTCACCTGTGTTGTGTGAGTGGGGGGAGGGATGATGGGTCACCTGTGTTGTGTGAGTGGGGGGAGGGATGATGGGTCACCTGTGTTGTGTGAGTGGGGGAGGGATGATGGGTCACCTGTGTTGTGTGAGTGGGGGGAGGGATGATGGGTCACCTGTGTTGTGTGAGTGGAGGGAGGGATGATGGGTCACCTGTGTTGTGTGAGTGAGGGTAGGGATGATGGGTCACCTGTGTTGTGTGAGTGGAGGGATGATGGGTCACCTGTGTAGTGTGAGTGGGGGAGGGATGATGGGTCACCTGTGTTGTGTGAGTGGGGGAGGAATGATGGGTCACCTGTGTTGTGTGAGTGGGGGAGGGATGATGGGTCACCTGTGTTGTGTGAGTGGGGGAGGGATGATGGGTCGCCTGTGTTGTGTGAGTGGGGGAGGGATGATGGGTCACCTGTGTTGTGTGAGGGGGCGAGGGATGATGGGACACCTGTGTTGTGTGAGTGGGGCGAGGGATGATGGGTCACCTGTGCTGTGTGAGTGGGGGAGGGATGATGGGTCACCTGTGTTGTGTGAGTGTGGGAGGGATGATGGGTCACCTGTGTTGTGTGAGTGGGGGGAGGGATGATGGGTCACCTGTGTTGTGTGAGTGGGGGGAGGGATGATGGGTCACCTGTGTTGTGTGAGTGGGGGAGGGATGATGGGTCACCTGTGTTGTGTGAGTGGGGGAGGGATGATGGGTCACCTGTGTTGTGTGAGTGGGGGGAGGGATGATGGGTCACCTGTGTTGTGTGAGTGGGGGGAGGGATGATGGGTCACCTGTGTTGTGTGAGTGGGGGGAGGGATGATGGGTCACCTGTGTTGTGTGAGTGGGGGGAGGGATGATGGGTCACCTGTGTTGTGTGAGTGGGGGGAGGGATGATGGGTCACCTGTGTTGTGTGAGTGGGGGGAGGGATGATGGGTCACCTGTGTTGTGTGAGTGGGGGGAGGGATGATGGGTCACCTGTGTTGTGTGAGTGGGGGGAGGGATGATGGGTCACCTGTGTTGTGTGAGTGGGGGGAGGGATGATGGGTCACCTGTGTTGTGTGAGTGGGGGAGGGATGATGGGTCACCTGTGTTGTGTGAGTGGGGGAGGGATGATGGGTCACCTGTGTTGTGTGAGTGGGGGGAGGGATGATGGGTCACCTGTGTTGTGTGAGTGGGGGGAGGGATGATGGGTCACCTGTGTTGTGTGAGTGGGGGAGGGATGATGGGTCACCTGTGTTGTGTGAGTGGGGGGAGGGATGATGGGTCACCTGTGTTGTGTGAGTGGGGGGAGGGATGATGGGTCACCTGTGTTGTGTGAGTGGGGGGAGGGATGATGGGTCACCTGTGTTGTGTGAGTGGGGGGAGGGATGATGGGTCACCTGTGTTGTGTGAGTGGGGGGAGGGATGATGGGTCACCTGTGTTGTGTGAGTGGGGGAGGGATGATGGGTCACCTGTGTTGTGTGAGTGGGGGAGGGATGATGGGTCACCTGTGTTGTGTGAGTGGGGGGAGGGATGATGGGTCACCTGTGTTGTGTGAGTGGGGGGAGGGATGATGGGTCACCTGTGTTGTGTGAGTGGGGGAGGGATGATGGGTCACCTGTGTTGTGTGAGTGGGGGAGGGATGATGGGTCACCTGTGTTGTGTGAGTGGGGGGAGGGATGATGGGTCACCTGTGTTGTGTGAGTGGGGGGAGGGATGATGGGTCACCTGTGTTGTGTGAGTGGGGGGAGGGATGATGGGTCACCTGTGTTGTGTGAGTGGGGGGAGGGATGATGGGTCACCTGTGTTGTGTGAGTGGGGGGAGGGATGATGGGTCACCTGTGTTGTGTGAGTGGGGGGAGGGATGATGGGTCACCTGTGTTGTGTGAGTGGGGGGAGGGATGATGGGTCACCTGTGTTGTGTGAGTGGGGGGAGGGATGATGGGTCACCTGTGTTGTGTGAGTGGGGGAGGGATGATGGGTCACCTGTGTTGTGTGAGTGGGGGGAGGGATGATGGGTCACCTGTGTTGTGTGAGTGGGGGGAGGGATGATGGGTCACCTGTGTTGTGTGAGTGGGGGGAGGGATGATGGGTCACCTGTGTTGTGTGAGTGGGGGGAGGGATGATGGGTCACCTGTGTTGTGTGAGTGGGGGAGGGATGATGGGTCACCTGTGTTGTGTGAGTGGGGGAGGGATGATGGGTCACCTGTGTTGTGTGAGTGGGGGGAGGGATGATGGGTCACCTGTGTTGTGTGAGTGGGGGGACGGATGATGGGTCACCTGTGTTGTGTGAGTGGGGGGAGGGATGATGGGTCACCTGTGTTGTGTGAGTGGGGGGAGGGATCATGGGTCACCTGTGTTGTGTGAGTGGGGGGAGGGATGATGGGTCACCTGTGTTGTGTGAGTGGGGGGAGGGATGATGGGTCACCTGTGTTGTGTGAGTGGGGGAGGGATGATGGGTCACCTGTGTTGTGTGAGTGGGGGGAGGGATGATGGGTCACCTGTGTTGTGTGAGTGGGGGGAGGGATGATGGGTCACCTGTGTTGTGTGAGTGGGGGAGGGATGATGGGTCACCTGTGTTGTGTGAGTGGGGGGAGGGATGATGGGTCACCTGTGTTGTGTGAGTGGGGGGAGGGATGATGGGTCACCTGTGTTGTGTGAGTGGGGGGAGGGATGATGGGTCACCTGTGTTGTGTGAGTGGGGGGAGGGATGATGGGTCACCTGTGTTGTGTGAGTGGGGGGAGGGATGATGGGTCACCTGTGTTGTGTGAGTGGGGGAGGGATGATGGGTCACCTGTGTTGTGTGAGTGGGGGGAGGGATGATGGGTCACCTGTGTTGTGTGAGTGGGGGGAGGGATGATGGGTCACCTGTGTTGTGTGAGTGGGGGGGGGGGGGGCGGGATGATGGGTCACCTGTGTTGTGTGAGTTTGGGGGAGGGATGATGGGTCACCTGTGTTGTGTGAGTGGGGGAGGGATGATGGGTCACCTGTGTTGTGTGAGTGGGGGAGGGATGATGGGTCACCTGTGTTGTGTGAGTGGGGGAGGGATGATGGGTCACCTGTGTTGTGTGAGTGGGGGAGGGATGATGGGTCACCTGTGTTGTGTGAGTGGGGGGAGGGATGATGGGTCACCTGTGTTGTGTGAGTGGGGGGAGGGATGATGGGTCACCTGTGTTGTGTGAGTGGGGGAGGGATGATGGGTCACCTGTGTTGTGTGAGTGGGGGAGGGATGATGGGTCACCTGTGTTGTGTGAGTGGGGGAGGGATGATGGGTCACCTGTGTTGTGTGAGTGGGGGAGGGATGATGGGTCACCTGTGTTGTGTGAGTGGGGGGAGGGATGATGGGTCACCTGTGTTGTGTGAGTGGGGGAGGGATGATGGGTCGCCTGTGTTGTGTGAGTGGGGGAGGGATGATGGGTCGCCTGTGTTGCAACACAGGTTTCTTAATAATGCATATTGTAGGTCTTGTGTAATTTGTTGCGAGTTGTATTATGGGTGACTGTCATTAAGCTTGATGCATTATTATTGTGTTGAGGTTGTAATTTATTATTATACATTTATTCCTTCTTGAATTGTGATATGTTTTAAAAACTTGTATATTGTATAGTGTTAGGTGTTGCCTGGATTGTTATGTGTTTATATATTGTGTTATTGATGTTGTCTTTGTTCCTCATTTTTTAATTTTAAGTAGCAGGGGAATGTTGAATGTGTTCATTGGTAGGGGGAGGGGATGTAAGCAATAATGAGTACGTTCCACTATATCTATAAACTTTGTTACTTGTGAAACAACGTACGTAGAAGCAGTCTGTTGTTGTGTTATGTTCATTTCAATGTGTTTTATGTATATGCTTATTCAGTAGATTGTGTAGTGAATGTTATAACAAATCATATCTTACTCCCAAATCAATATCATATCTTAGTTACTATCCGTCTATTTAACTTTGCTTACCATTATTTAATTTAGTCCCTATATTTTTCTCCTTTATTTTAGCTTTATTATAGCTTTACATAACCTTAGAGCATTTATTCACAATTGTTAAGATAATCAAGGTGCTCTTCTCAGGTGCTAAAGTGTAATAAGTTCACTATTTTGACATTATATTCCCAAGCTCATTTATTTGATTACCACTTTATTTGTTCACCACAAAGCTTTTTTTTTTTAGTCCCTTTTATATTGTCTCCTTTATTTTAGCTTTAAAGAACTACCTTAGCTCAATTTTTTTACATTTGTTAAAATAACTTAGGTGCTATTTCATAGCTTTAGAATATTTACTTTGTCTTATACTTAATTCTAACTATAGATTCACTATAAATCTTATGATAACAAGCATTGATCCTGATACCAACCTCTTATTGAATGACTTAAATGAATCAAACAGTAACTATAATTACTACACAGTAGAACAATCAAAGGTACTTCTCAGAGCCAACAAAAACATTACTGTCTTTAACTACAATATCAGATCTTTAAGTAAACATTACGATGACCTCATAGCATTACTAAATTCCATGCATGCCAGTATGTCCATCATTACTCTCACCGATGCCTGGCTAAAGCCTGATACTACAGATGTCTGTGCCATTCCTGGTTACACAGCCATACACAACTGTAGGCCAGATCAACAAGGGGGTGGCACAGCTATGTACTATTCAGACCAACTAGAATGTATCACTAATACTTGCACAAGGGATGAACCTTGCGAATATGTAATAGCTAAATTCAAAACCTCTCACAGTGATAAACATCTACAGAGTACCACAGTCAAACATTAGCCGTTTTAGTGAAGTATGATAACTGATGCATGCATGAACAAAGATCACTTACTACTCTCAGGTGACTTCAATATAAATCTCCTACAAGACCAGGACCCACACGTTACTGAATTCACAAACACTGTGAGTAACTGCATGTTGCTACCAGCAGTAACAAAACCTACAAGAGTTACAGAGACTAGTGTTTCCTTACTAGACCACATCTGGACCAACACCATATCCCCTTTAAAATCAGGCATAATTACAGATAATACCACAGACCACTACCCTACTTTCCTCATAACAACTCTTGGTGAACTACCCCAAGACACTACTAAAGTCACTTTCAGACTTCACAATGAGGCAGCCATTAACAACTTCACAGCAGCAGTGGCAAACATTGACTGGCACGCAAGGTTCGAGGTTCTGACCAGAGCTTTGGTAAGAGGGGAAGGGGGGAAGAAGGATGGGTAAGGATGGAAGTTGGGAAAGGTTGGGGAGGGTGGAGGGGTAGGTGGGGTTATAAAAGGGTAGTGGCCTATCCACTTTGGTGTAATATGAATATGCGTGTGAGTATATTGTGTAATTTATAAAGAGGTTGGTTTTATGAGTAGGATGTATCTCCTGCCCATCAATTTCGCAATGCAATGCACACTGAGCGAGAAATCTATACAGATATTGACGAATGTATTAATAATTTTCTAAAAAAGACCTGATACCTTTATAACAAGCACTGCGCTAAAAAACTAAACAGATAACAGCGAAGAGACTGAACAGTCCCTGGCTAACACCCAGCATCCTCAAATCCATAAATACAAAGCACCTATACGAAAAACAGTACAGAATGGGTCACATAACCAGAGACCAAACAAAGCGTTACTCGTCAATCCTAACCAGCCTGATAAGAAGGGCAAAAAAATTGTATTATGAGAACAGATTATCCAACTTAAGAGGTGATATAAAAAGACCTGGAAAACCCTATCAGCAATTCTAGGAAAAAAAAAGATATCACGAAATAGCGAAATTGAATTAACAAAACCAGATGAACCCCAACTCCCACCAACTGAAACAGCAAACAGACTCAATAATTTCTTCTCCACTATAGGAAAAAACCTTGCCAATAAAATCCCAAGCTCAGATAACCCGCCCAATGACTACCTCACTGGCAACTACCCGAACACACTGTTCCTAGCTCCGACTAACCCTACTGAAGTCTCCCTTATTATCAACACACTAAAAAAAGACAGGAGATTTAAATACCTTACCACCCTTTATATACATAAAAGCGTCACAAATACTATCACCAATCATTGCAACACTCTTTAACAAATCCAAAGAATCCTCTACCTTCCCTACAGTTCTCAAAATAGCAAGGGTCACCCCGATCCATAAAGGAGGAGGCCAAACAGACTTGAATAACTATAGGCCAATATCCAACTTACACCCTCTCTAAAATCTTCGAAAAATTAATTCATAAGCGAATCTATTCCTACCTCATCTCCCACAACATACTCAACCCCTGTCAATTTGGGTTCAGGCCTAATAAAAATACTAATGATGCTATTATACACATGCTAGAACACATATACACTGCATTAGAGAAAAAAGAAGTCCCACTGGGGATCTTCATAGATTAACGTAAAGCTTTTAATACAGTTGACCATGACTTGCTCCATATAAAATTGTCGCACTATGGTATAAGAGGGCACTCCCTCAACTACCTAAAGTCTTACCTCAGCAACAGAAGCCAATATGTGTACACAAATGTGGTAAACTCTTCAGCACAGCCAATCACAGTTGGTGTCCCACAGGGAAGTGTCCTAGGCCCTCTTCTCTTTCTCATATACATAAATGACCTACCAAATGCATCGCAACTACTCAAACCCACACTATTTGCAGATGACACTACCTACGTCTTCTCACCCGAGCCCTGTCACGCTAGCCAATACTGTAAATACCGAATTACAGAAAATATCTACCTGGATGAGTACATGTACTAACAAACTTACTCTAAGCATTGACAAAACCTACTTCATTCAGTTTGGTAACAGAGCTACAGACGTCCCTCTTAACATAATGATAAACGGTTCACCTATCACAAAACTCAGAGGGAAAATTCTTAGGAATCCACCTTGATAAATGACTCAAATTTCAAACACATATACAACAAATTTCCCCCCAAAATTCCAAGACCGTAGGCATACTATCGAAGATACGGTACTATGTTCCACAGTCAGCCTTCCTGGCCCTATACCACTCACTTATTTACCCCTATCTCACCTATGGAATTTGTGCATGTGGTTCAACAAAAATAAACCATCTCAGACCATTGGTTACCCAACAAAAGGCTGGAGATTCGTCTGTAAAAACTTGCACCTGTGGTCACAGTTGTGCCTATGCTAACCTTCCTATGGTGTAGAAATATACCTAGTTGGATGAATTTTATTGTGGCTAGCTGGTCCAGTGGCTAACGCGACGGTCTGGAGTTTTAAGACTCTCTGACGGCGGGTTCAAATCCGGCCCGTGGTATGGTTTGGCTGCTGTCAGAATAACAAATTCGCACTACAGGCAGCACACTCCACCAATATTCAAAACTCTAAACCTACTCACCATTCAAAACATCCATACTTATTACTGCACCTACTACATTCATAGAACACTTAATTCTGATATAAACCCTCCCCTCAAACGTTTCCTTACCAACCTCAACAGAACACACAACCATAACACAAGGCACAGATCACTCTTTGATGTTCCTCGAGTCCATCTCACGCTATGCAAAAACTCAATGCACATAAAAGGCCCTAAAATCTGGAATTCATTACCTGTGAATATAAAAGAAACACTGTTTATAAATTCAAGTCTCTTCTCAAAAATCACTTACCCTCAACTAAATAAATACTGAATAAATGTATCTCATAAATTGTATCTCATAAATGTCTAACCTGTGACCCAATCAAACTTTATTTTTTAATTACATTACCTAACAGAATACTCCATTCTACTGAATGCTCAGCAACACAGTAAATGACCATATGACCTGTCTTTGTAATACTCATTTGTGCTAAATTGTTATCTGTTTACAAAAATGTTTTTACAACTGAATATATCATTGCTTAGTTAATCTTAAGTTAATTTTAAGCCTGCTCATAATGATCTGCATACAAGGGGCTTTGGCATGTTGCACTGTAATAACTTTGTACCTCACTGTATCATGTTCAAATTAATAAATAAATAAATAAATACTCGCCTCACCACAAGTCTTACGAGTCAGTCATAAAACTAGAAAAGCCATAAGCATTCCGCACTCATCTACAGGCTATACGCATTATATAATATAGCAATAAAATGCTCGGTACAGACACATAAAACCCCGTTTGCCAGGGCAAAGCCTAAAGGTAAATCAAGTACTACAACAAAGAAAGAAAGCAGTATACTCTGACATAAGACAGCTATAACACATTATATAACTGCACCACCACATCCACTCACAACCACATTCACCACAACCACATATTACACTGAGTGGGATATCATTGACAGTCTGTCATTCATTTCAGTTCAATTCAATTCAATTCAATTCAAGTTTATTCTCTATAAAAGTTACAATGTGGGATTTACAGGTTTTGGGTATTGTGTGGTTTACATGTTATAAAATACTAATTACAGAGGGGGCCACTAGGACACCTAGCATGGCTAGGCATTTCGAGCAGACTTAGATTACTTCTTAACATTAAATCCTTACAGATTATGGTATTAAGGCTAAGTGACTACATCATAATTTGTGAGTTTAGCAATGTGAATGCTTTTGTTTTGGCACAATACAAGGTGTCTATATTGGAGTATCAAAGGCAAACTTATGACTAGTTAGGGTTTATTATTTTAAGATTAAGATTAGTATTTCTGGGTTTATAGTCAGTGGGTGAGTGTAATTGTGAACCACCAGGTGATTATCATGTAGATAGTTGTCAGGGTGGATCAGGGAGATAAGATGTTTTTTAACAGTAGTTTTGGAAGTGATGAATGTGTCTGCAGTTCTAGAGTTTTCAGGTAGGGTGTTCCAGATTTTAGGCCCTTTGAAATACATTGAATTTTTGTAAAGGTTTAGTCGAGCACGGGGACTGTCATAGAGATGTTTGTGTCTGGTGTTATGCCTGTGGATCCTGTCACAACTATGAAGAAAGCATTTTAGGCCAACGTTAATATTGGAATTTAAGGTCCTGTAGATGTAGATTACACAGTAGTAAATGTGGATGTTCTGAACAGGGAGTAAGTTTAGATCTATTAAGCGTGGGGGGGTGGGGGGTGCCTGGGATGGGATTTAGTGATTATTCTTACTGCGGCTTTTTGTTGGGTTATTATTGGCTTTAGGTGTGTTGCTGCAGTTGAACCCCAAGCACAAATAGCATAGGTGAGGTATGGATATATAAGTGAATGGTATAGTGTGAGAAGGGCAGTTTGTGGTATGCAATATCGAATCTTGGAGAGGATCCCCACCGTTTTGGATACTTTTTTTGTTTTGTTTTGGATATGGGTGCTGAAATTTAGGTTGTTGTCGAGGTATAGGCCAAGGAATTTGCCCTCATTATGTCTGGCAATTTGAGTGTTGTCAATCTTAATGTTAAGTTTCGCAACACCTGCTCTGCTACCAAACATAATATAGTAGGTTTTGCCAGTGTTAAGTGTAAGTTTATTTGCTGTCATCCAAGTCGATATTTTGAGCAGCTCCTCGTTAACAATGGTGTTGAGAGTGGCAAGATTAGGGTGGGAGATGACATAAGTCGTGTCGTCAGCAGAGAGAATGGGTTTCAGGTGTTGGGATATGTTTGGAAGATCTTTGATGTAAATGAGGAAGAGCAGGGGTCCAAGGACACTTCCCTGCAGTACTCCAGTAGCCGTATTGATGAGTTTGTGTCTTTAATGGTGACATACTGATACCTATTAGAAAGGTAGGATTTAAAATATTCAAGCGCATGGCCTCTTATACCATAGTGGTCAAGTTTGTGGAGTAGGATGCCGTGGTCTACTGTGTCAAACACTTTTCTTAGGTCAATGAAAATTCCTAGTGGATATTCCTTATTTTCCAATGCTGTGTAAAGCAGGTCTAGCGTTTTTATAATTGCATCATTAGTGCTTTTATTTTTCCTGAATTCAAATTGGCAGGGGTTGAGTATGTTTTGTGACGTTATATATGAATATAGTCTCCTGTGCACGAGTTTCTCGAAGATTTTGGATAGCAATGGTAAATTTGATATTGGCCTATAGTTGTTTACGTCTGTAGGGTCACCACCTTTATGTATTGGTGTAACCCTTGCTGTCTTGAGTAGTGTCGAGAAAGTGCTAGTTTCTAGTGACTTGTTAAAAAGTAATGTAATAGCATTCGAAATGACACGGGCCGCTCGCTTGTACAATAATGGTGGGACATGAGACAGATTCCCTGAGTTATTTTTAAGTGACTTTATGATCGCGGCTACTTCCGAGGGCTCAGTTGGTACAAGATAGAAGGAATTTGGGAAATTCCCATCTAGGTAGTCCCCGGCACGGACATTGGTACTTGGAATTTTACTGGCGAGATTAGATCCTATGTTTGAGAAGAAGTCGTTTATCTTGTTAGCTGTATCAGTGGGATGCAGTGGTGTCTCATGAGGTTCAGTTAGAACAATATTCTTTGTTTTTTTTTTAAGTTTGTGGGTCCCCAGAATCTTGGAAAGTGTTTTCCAGGTCTTTTTTTATATCTCCTCTTTTGTCAGTGAATCTGCTGGAGTAGTACAGTTGTTTGGCTTTCTTTATTAGTTTGGTGAGAACTGATGAATATTGTTTAAGAATATCTTTGTGTATTAAGCTCTGTCTATATTGCTTTTCATATTGGTGTTTCTTATCAATGGATTTCAGAATGCTGCTAGTTAGCCATGGGCAACCAAGCCGTTTATTCGTGATCTGTTTCGTTTTTATAGGACAATGTTTGTTGTATAATCTAAGTATTTTGTTAAGAAAAATGTCTGTCCAATTGTCAATACCATTGGCATTGGCGAATTCTGTAGGTCAGTCAACAGTCTCTAGGTCTGTTGTGAAATTCTTTATTTAGGCCTCGTCATGGGGTCTAAATGAAGCTTTGTTGTATTCGAGTGGTGGCTTACTAATGTTTGTTAAGAGGAAGGTTGGGTAGTGGTCAGTAGTGCTGTCTGTGATTATCCCTGATTGAAGGGGGACTAGTATATTGGTCCATATGTGGTCTATTATGGTTGCACTTGTCTCAGTCAGCCTGGTTGGTTTAGTTATTGTTGGTATGAGAAGTGTGTCGTTCATATTGTTGATGAAATCAGTTACAGTCTGATCATCTGGTTGGCCAAGGTTGATATTGAAGTCTCCAGCTAAGAGAGTGGTGCTTGTTCATTTGTCTGTTTGTTATTAGTGACTTTAGATTCTCACTGAAGTTTCGGATGCTTGTGTGGGGTATCCGGTATATGGCATTGATTGTTATAGGCGTCTTGAGGTTTTTTACAGTAAAATTAGTAAAAATGTATTCCCCATATTCATCACAAAAGCAATTAGCGCTAATACAAGATAGTTGGTTAGAAAAATAGATTGCAGTACCACCCCCAACTTGGTATGGTCTGCAGTTGTGGATTGCTGTGTATCCTGGTGGTGGGTAGATATCAATGCCCATTATTAGAGCGATCAGCAGGATGCAAGGGTGGAGGGCCGGGGATATAACATTGCAGCAGAGGGTGGTGGTAGTAAACACACTTGTGTATAGTAAAGTGTGGGGAGTAGCAGAAGTATATCGTCTGAGGTCGTGTGATATTCAGGAACTGGAGAGGGTGGTTTTGAGGTATGTGTGGGGTTATGGCAGGCCATGGCTAAGGAAGGAGGTGGTGATGACGGGCGTGCGGCAGGGTGGGCTGGGTCTTATGCCCTAGGACACACGAGATAAGGCAGTGTATGTGAAACAGTGGTACCTGAGAGCGGGAGAGGAGAGGTATATAAGGGTGGGAGAGGTCATGGAGGATGTGAGGAAATGGTGGATGGGGAAGGCGTTATTGGTGTGTGAAGATATTGTGCGTAATTTGTTGACAATACGGGATGCAAGAAAAGTAAGAGTCAGTAAGCTGGGGAGAACAGATAGGCAGAGTGGGGTGATACAAGGTGTAGCTACATATCCGATGTATGATTGGAGGGGCATTTGGGAAGATTTTAGGAAGATTAGATTAAAGCCAAGGGTTCGTGAAGTGGTATACAGGTTTTTTATGGGAATTCTAGCTTCAAGGTCAGTGCTATATCGAATGGGGTATGTAGGTGATGGCACTTATTTACATTGTGGGGAGGAGGAGACGGCGTTTCATGGTGTATATTTTTGCGAAAACTTGGGGATTGTAAGGAAATGGTTAGCGAGGGTCCTGGGTATAGTGGCGGGGGGGAGGAGAAGCATTTCGACTTTGAGGGCTTTGCTTTTTGATGTGGGCGGGGTTTCCAAGGACATTCGGAGGGCAGTGATGCATGTGGTGGCAGATTTTTTGTATGTGTCTTGGGGTATGAGGGAGGTGGGGGGTGAGTGTAGAGTGCGGGCGCTTGCGGCGTGTGTGTATCGAACGGTTTGCAGGAATAGGCTATTATATGGGAGGTTGTGGGTAAATAGTTTTCCTTTGGGTTATCGTAATCTGACGGTAGGTGAAATGTTAAGGTTGGGTGCAGGTAAGAGCTGGAATGGGTTGTTTTCCCGTGGAGAGTGAATGTGGAAAGTGTGTGTGGTAGTGGTGTATGTGTGTGTACAGTCTTCAAGTATGAGGGGGGGGCATAGGGGGGGTGAACTGAAGACATACGGCTGAAAGCCTGGGGTTTTGACTTAATGACTTTAGGTAAGGATGTGAGTATGAATAGGGAGAGTGAGGTTGGTATAGTGTCAGGGGATGGCAGGGAGGGGGGCTTTCTGAGGTGTCTTGGACCTGGATGTGGTGAATGGTTTTGAAAACCGTCAAGTTGAAGAATTGAAACACTTGTGCAACACATGGAAATCTTTATTGAAGAAACGTTTCGCCACACAGTGGCTTCATCAGTCCAATACAAAGTAGAAATGGGTAAGGAGAGGAGGAGTTCGAGGTAATCAGTCCCTCAACCTGGAATCGATGTGTTCAGTCCATCACTCTTGTACGAAGTGCAGCATAGGGCCAGAGAGGTGGCTTATATACGGCAGTCAGATGAGTTGAAGCAGGAGGAGGCGGGATCACAGTGGGACCTGCCACTTGTGCAAGTAGGTCGTCGTCCAAAGGTTGGGCAAGCGTTGAAGTCTTTGTACCAAGATCCCATGATGTTGCAGTGTCTGACAGATGTGGTGAATGGTTTTGAAAACCGACAAGTTGAAGAATTGAACTTGTCATCACTTTACTACTAGTTTTGAGTGAGAAGTGTTGAACTCCAGAGTGACCTGATTAGCATAGCCCACTGCAGTGCTGATCCTCAAATTCTTTCTCTCTTACTTCTACTAGTGGTCCTCACCTTTTGCTACGTCTCACCTTCGGCAGCATTTAAGACTATTTATCCATTTATCTGCCTTGGAATAACGTTTCAATCACCAGTAAAGACGGGCAACAATTACCTGCTGATGATACTTCTCCACCTTCTCGCTCTTCTCAGAAAAGATCGACACGTCCTTCACTCCCTTTCCACGCTCAGTTTCAGAATGCACAATGGACTAAATTCTTCACTTTACGACCGACTTCCTCTACTGCCTATCTTTCCGACCACAGTATTGGCAAAGAACTCCTATGCCATGTTGGTAAAGATATTTCTTTTTATGCTCTTAAGAGCGGTACGAGCATCATCACTGTACAGAATGCTACCCAAGCTCATGATCTTTCTCTTCTTTCCCATATCGATACTGTTCCTGTCACTATTGAAAAACATCATTCCCTCAATTCTTGTAGTGGTACCGTCATTCTGCCCCATACCATAGTTCAACAAAATTTCCAGACATGTGGCAATGACATTCTTGAACAGCTGGAACTCCAAGATCTCCCAATCCTCAAGGTAGACACTTATGTTCTTCCTGCCCGCGGGTGGAGATGATACCCTAGCAATGTGGCTCATTTAACTTTTGACAGCCGTGAACTCCCATCCTCAGTTTATGTAGCAGGACATCGGTTACAAGTTCGAAAGGTGATCCCTACACCACAACAGTGTAGAAATTGCTGGCGATTTGGCCATCCAGCGAAATATTGCAGATCCATAGCCGAATGCCCAGTCTGTGGTGCCGATGATCATTCTAATACATCTTGAAATCGACTTCCCTCTTGCCTTAATTGTCATGAGGCTCACCCTTCATACTCTCGCCATTGCCAAGTCTACTTAAATGAGTGGGAAATCTGTTACCTCAAAGAGGCAGAAGGTCTCCCTTATACCATGGCAGTTTCTCATCTCCGCCTCCAAGGAAGACTACCTCGTGTTTCATATTCCCATGTTTCGAAACGTCCCCCCCACTTCTGGGGTCCCATCTTCTGCAGCGTCCTCTGTGGTTACCTCTCCCATAGTCACTCCTGTATCTAATTCTTTTGCTGTCCTAGGCTCAGACGTCCCTACTTCAACGAGTCAGTCTGTTCTCGCTTCTTCATGTTCTCCCTCACAAGCCTCAGTATCGACGAGATCTCGTACGACACCTCCTCCCAATCGTCCCTCTACTTCTAAGAAGTCAGAAAAAGGTCCTTTAACCCCTCCTTCCCTTCTTCCACCTCCTCATTTTACCTTCCCTGTCTCTGTACCTGGTTCTTCCCCTCTCACTGGCTCTGTTGCAAGTGTAGAGGTTCACCCTCCTCCTCGTACTGTACCTTCCTCCCCTGTTCCTTTCCAAGTTTCTTCCTCTTCTGCCACCTCCCAGGTTTCTGCCTCTTCTGTTCTTCTGTCCCCTTCCATGCTTCTTCTCCAGTTCCCTCCACCCTTTCGGCCCCCTACCTCGGTACATTCCATTACAGTTCCAATCTTTACTCATCCTCCCCCTACCATCTCCAATATTGTCTCCCATACGACGTCTCTGAATTCCGAAACACTTGAAGCAATCTCTGAATATATTGCAGAGACCAAACTATCAATGGACACTGATCCACCCTCTGTTCCTTCTCTCTCCTCTCCTCCATCTGTGCAACTCCTTTCTTCACAGCGCACCATTCCTTCGCTGCTTGAACGTTTTCCGCTGCCTCTGCATGTGGACTTTTCTAACCCCTCTAGTCCGTAGGAACCCTTACCTGCAGATTTCAGATATCTTTATCATTGCCAATCATGGCCTATTTACAGTGGAATATATGCGGCCTCAGGGGTAATCAGGGTGAGCTTCAGATGTTACTCTCCCAGTTTTCCCCTGTTGGTGTTTGCTTACAGGAACCAAAATTACACTCTGCTGTTATCTATCCCATCTCAGGCTATAATTTATTGTACTATTCACATCCTTTTCCTGATGGGACCTTTAATGAAAGTGCCCTTCTTCTACACACTGATATTCCATACAATCAGCTATTTGTTCGTACTTCGCTGAATTACACAGCAGCTCATATCCACTTGCATAGGTGGTATATGCTCTGTTCTCTATATCTCTCTCCTTCTCGGGCATTATCTATTCCGTATATTGCCTTTCTTGTTTTGTCATTACCGCCACCGCTTCTGTTACTTGGCAATTTTAAAGCCCGTCATTTCCTCTGAGGGGGTCTCACTGTGATTCCCTTGGCATTCAGTTAGAGGCTTTTCTTGCTACCCACCCCCTTCATGTTTTAAATACAGATACTCACACCTATTTTGATCCTCGGACTCACACTCTCTCTTGCATCGATCTCTCAGTCTGCTCTTCCTCTGCCATATTAGACTTCACCTGGTCTCTTCTCCCGGATTTACATGACAGTGATCATTTCCCAATCATTCTTACTTCCCCTTCATATTCACCACCTCTTCGTATCCCACGCTGGCAATTTAATCAGGCAAATTGGAACCTTTACTCACAACTAACTGTTTTCAGTGAGGTTCCTTCTTCGTCCTCCATTGATGAGCTTTTACACCTCTTCTCGTCCTCCGTTTTAACCGCAGCTTCTCATTCTATACCCCAAACTTCGGGCAGGCATTCTCAGAAATGCGTGCCTTGGTGGTCTCCTGCTTGTGCTCGTGCAGTACGTTTGAAACGCGCTGCATGGGGCAGGTACCGGTACAATAGAACCACGGAGAGATTTCTTGATTTTAAGCAGAAGCATGCAATCGCTCGCCGGGTCATCCGTGACGCTAAACGCACTTGCTGGCGAGATTATGTCTCCACCATCACCTCTGCTTCCTCTATGAGTGCAGTCTGGAAAAAAGTACGAAAACTGAGTGGTAAATATTCTCCTGACCCGGCTCCTGTTCTGTGGGTTGCCGGTGTTGATATAGCAAACCCACTAGATGTTGCCAATGAAATTGGCAATCATCTGGTCCGTATTTCTCAGGGACTCCATCTATGCCCCTCATTTCTTTCCTCAAAGTCTGCCAGAGAGTTAGCACCCTTGGACATTTCTTCTCTCAGAGAAGAACAGTATAATGTGCCTTTTACACTTCAAGAGCTGGAGGCAACACTCTCAGCTTGCCGTTCATCGGCAGCTGGGCCAGACGACATTCATATTTGTATGCTACAACATTTGCATCAGTCAGCCCTTGCAGTCCTATTACGCCTTTTCAATCTTATTTGGTCACAGGGAGTTCTTCCACAGCTGTGGAAATCTGCCATTGTTCTCCCTTTCTGCAAACCAGGCACTACGGGACATGAAGCCTCACACTATCGTCCCATTGCTCTTACCAGTGCAGTTTGCAAAGTGATGGAACGCCTGGTAAATAGACGTTTAGTGTGGTATTTAGAGACACACAACAGTCTCTCCACTCGTCAATATGGGTTTCGTAAGGGACGTTCTACCATAGACCCCTTACTACGCTTGGATACGTATGTTCGTAATGCCTTTGCGAATAACCACTCAGTTATTGCCATATTTTTTGACCTTGAGAAGGCATATGACACAACTTGGAGGTATAATATTTTGGCCCAAGCCCACTCCTTAGGCCTCCGAGGCAATCTACCATCCTTCCTTAAGAACTTTTTAACTGATAAACATTTCCGTGTTCGGGTTAATAATGTGCTCTCCCCGGACTTTATCCAAGCTGAAAGTGTCCCACAGGGATGTGTTCTGAGCACAACACTTTTTCTCCTTGCTATTAATGATTTGGCCTCTAGTCTTCCATCAAATATTTGGTCATCACTCTATGTTGATGACTTCGCTATTGCCTGTACAGGCGCTGACTGTCACCTCATTACAGTTTCTCTCCAGCATGCGGGCGACCGTGTTTCCAATTGGGTCACCACACATGGGTTTAAATTTTCCAGCACTAAAACCCACCAAATTACTTTCACTAGACGCTCTGTCATCTCCAATCGTCCTTTGTACCTCTATGGCTCCCGTATCCTTAAACGTGATACAGTCAAGTTTCTGGGCCTCCTCTTTGACCATATGTTTTCCTGGAAACCTCACATTACCTCTCTGAAGGCAACTTGTCACAGCTGGCTGAACCTTTTTAAAACCCTTTCTCATCTTTCATGGGGAGCTGATCGTCGAACCCTCCTTCGCCTACATTCCACCCTCATTTTATCGAAACTTGATTATGGTGACCAGATCTATTCAGCAGCATCTCCTGCTATTCTCTCTCGCCTTAACCCCATTCATCACCAAGGATTACGTTTATGCCTTGGTGCTTTTCGCTCTTTCCCTGTTGAGAGCCTCTATGCAGAAGCGAACGTTCCATCCTTATCCGATCACCATGATGCCCATTGCCTTCGCTGCTATGTACGCTCTCATGATCTCTACAATCCTTCCATTTATAGAATGGTCACTGATATTAGTAGACATTATTTTTTCACCGTCCCTGTTTACTCTGTCCCTTCTCTCTTCGCCTTCATTCACTCTTGTCTTCTCTTCAGTTACCACCTTTCTTTGTTCATGTAGCATCTCACTTTTCTCTAACCCCCCCCCTGGGAAGTTTCAGCCGTTCGAGTCTGCTCTTTCTCTCTCCCTTGCTCAAAAGCCCAACTGTCTACGGTCGCTTCTCGCTCTCTTTCTTGACCACTTCCACTCTCATTCTCATGCCATTGCTGTGTATACAGATGGCTCTAAGTCTTCTGACGGCGTAGGATTCGCAGCAGTGTTTCCGGACAGCGTCGTACGAGGGCATTTACTATCTTCGGCTAGTATTTTTACTGCTGAATTGTATGCCGTTCTTGCAGCACTTACCCGTATTGCATCTATGCCTGTGTCATCATTTGTGGTTGTCTCAGACTCCCTTAGTGCTTTACAGGCTATACAGAAATTTGATACACCTCACCCCTTAGTCCTCCATATCCAACTTTGGCTATGCCGCATCTTTACCAAGCATAAAGATATTGTTTTTTGTTGGGTCCCTGGTCATGTTGACGTACAGGGCAATGAACAGGCAGACACTGCTGCATGTTCAGCAGTACATGACCTACCAGTTTCAAATAGAGGTATTCCATTTTCGGACTATTTTGCTGCAGTAGCTACCCACCTTCACACCCGTTGGCAACAACGTTGGCCTACTATGCTCGGTAACAAACTTCAATCTGTTAAACCGAGTATAGGTTACTGGCTGTCTTCTTGTCACCAGTGCCGAGGTTGGGAGACTACTTTCTCCCATCTTCGCATTGGCCATACTCGTCTTACTCATGGATATCTCATGGAGAGGCGCCCTGCTCCTCTCTGTGAGAATTGCCAGGCTCCATTATCAGTCAGCCACATTCTGTTGGACTGCCCACTTTATCAACGAGCACGCAGAATTTACCTCTGTCGTCGTCTTCGCTCCGCTGCTCTCTCTTTACCTTCCCTTCTCGCTGAAAGACCCACCTTCCATCCAGACTCTCTCATTGACTTTTTGACAACAACCGACTTACTTCACAAACTCTGATGCCTCCGGCCCTTTCTACCTCAATCTCTTGCTACCCTCTACCCCCACACTATCCCCTGCCCCGCTGTTTTCTGTAACGTACTGATCATCCCTCCCTCCTTCTGCCACCCAATACCCTCGCTTCCTTCCCTACCCTGCAGCGCTGTATAGCCCTTGTGGCTTAGCGCTTCTTTTTTATTATAATAATAATAATAATGCCGCACTATGCCTTTTGCCAGTACGGCAGTGCCGGAAAATAAGAGGAGATAGCTTCCTACCTATACCTGCCGGGCCGCCATCTGGAGAAGACCCGGGCCGGAAAAACCGGCGAACTAACATCAGTCAATCAACCAGTAAAGACACCCAGCTGTTGCATATGTCTCGCTCTTTAGCTTGTCGGTGCTAAAGTGTATAATTTCATTGTTTTTCCTATAATTTTCCCTAGTTTTAGAATATCTACATAGTTTTATTCCTAAGTCTAGTATAGATTCACTATAATTCTTTGATTACAAGCATTGTTCTTATACTAATCTCTCATTTGTAGCAATCCATTAGTCAGTAAGATAAAAGTAAATAAGTATCATAATTCTTAATAACATAATATTTTATTAAAAAATCTAGTTGTAGAGTCACTCTCATTATTTTGAACACAAGCATTGATCCTGATGTAAACTTTTTCTTAAATAAATTACACGAATCAAACAACAACTGTAATTTTTTTTTATATTTTATTTAAAAGACATACAATACATGAACTAAAGAAAAGTATACAGGAAGAGGACATCAACAGACAAAGAAAAACATCATTGTTTAAACACTGCGATATGTAGTAATGTCTAATATGTACACTTCATGCAGCTGATAGATGGAAACTGCCATCATACATAATTCCAGACAAGATACAGAATCCTGTTAACCCTTTCCATCTGCGAATTTCAATATTCACACAGTAAAAATACATAAATAACAAAAAGGCACAATACCGTGACTGGAACGATACACAAATAACCATTGACAAAGTGACTTTGTCAATGGTCCAAGTCGGACCGAAACGTCGTCGTAAGCTTCTCTCTTCTATGTGCGGGTTATCTGTGTATGTAAAAAACCATGCCGCAAAAGAACAAGCAGTATAACTACCCCCCCCCCTATTTACCCCAGTTCACCAAAATATACAACATATCACCTGTATTTAATCTATAAACTAACCAAACTAATTTGACCCTAAGAACATTTATATATTAATGACAAAACAAAATTACAGTAATGAAACAGGCCAACTGCAGACATAAGTTTTTTTTTTTTTAATTTAAATAAAAAACATCCTACAGTACATACAATGTGCTATACATAAGCTCCCTTGAGCCAAGACATCAACAGTCATTACAGTTAAAGGGCAATACCGAATACATAATAGTTCTACAGAAAACACACATGCCACCTACTGTATCCATTTCCAAATCCCAATACCCTATCCACCTTTCACACAAAACTTTCCTATATATACACGAAACGCACGCGTATATACCTAAACAATTACAACTAGCAATATATAACGCCCAATATGACTTACAATATGCGTCATGATTCAACACAACCTAACACTTAAAATAGATGAACTATACAGCTCTGTATTTAGGTCACAAATATACGAGGGAAAACTCCACCAAAACGTTATAGTGTATTTAAAGCTGTACTTTATTAAACGTAACATGTAATTGTGACAACCTCCCTAAATCCTCACCACATAAAATCAAAGGTTAAATTAACACATGATAACAGGAACATGATAACCCAGGAAACCCCGGGTGCACAGGACAACAAGCATAAGCAAAATACGTTAAGTGGACACAATACATGTAAAGCATACCGTTCAAGAGAAAGCCGCAACAATATAATGGATAATTAATCATACAAAGCATGCATGTGTATTAATGCAACTTAAACAATACAACCAACGTAGCAGCGAAAACAACTATCACCGCCATATCTCCTCCACAACAAACATACCAGAACCAAACCTCTCCACTCTTCCCCCACTTACACCTTTATCGTACTACTGCTCAGCCCACTTTCACGCCATATCATCTCTGTCTACCAGCCCATTGCCGTCCTGTCCCAACTAAACCACGAAGTTTTGCCACCGTCATACCGCGATACCCCTCAGGAAAGGACTCAACCCACCTACTACCATGGACGCTTCTATTTCTGCACATTGTTCTGTAGAAACGTGTAGCCAACGCCCCGATCCTACCAGTGCTCCATACCTCACGCATTCCCCAAGACATGTACAAATAGTCCACGATGATGTCTTAGCGCTCTCGCCACATCTTGTGTCACCCCATCCACGTCAAGGTCTGGAGTTTTGAGACTCTCTGATCGCGGGTCCTATCCCCGCCCGTGGTATGGTTTGTTTGCAATCGTGTCATTACGATTTCGTGAGTCATGTTAACATAGCCACCCTCCCTCCACCCAATATCCCGAAAACACCTCGCATCCACAACCTTACCTCTTCAAGGGAAGGACAAAAATACACTACGTGAAAAGCCGTTTCTTCATCACCACAATGCACGCAGGTTGCATCCTTGACGAAACCCATTTTCCATAAAAGTACCTTAGACGCCAGGATACCCATTATAAATCTATACACTACCTCACGCGCCTTAGCTGGTATACAAAGCCGCCGGAATTCCTCCCAAATTACCTTTCAGTTATACGTGGGATAAATTTCCATCCCTGACAAAACTTCCAACCGACACCCCACATTCACCAGCCTTCCTACACTCATACCTCGAACGTCCATCACTTTTAAAATGAAACGCAGCAATTCCTCACATGCCTCTAGTTCCTTGCCACACCACCAACATCGGACTTCTCTTCCAACCTCCCCCACGCTACATCCTCTAGCGCCCCTAGTCATAAGTAACACGCCCGTACATATATTGCTCTCACCCTAGGTCCCAATGCTAATAAACCTAAACCCCCTGTTCGTACTCCAGACATTACCACCTCGCGGCCTAACCATGGTCGTCCATATCCCCAAACATACCTCAGCGCCTGCCTCTGTATCACCATTATGTCAGGCCCTCAAAGGAAAATCAGCTACTACTCCCCAGACTTTACTATACACAAGCGAATTCACGATCATCACCCGCTGATGCAGCGAGGAATCCCCGGCTCGTAATCCTCGTAACCTACCCAGCACCTTGTCCCTTACCGCCACCGAATTAACTTCTCTGCTTGCCTGTTTGTCTGCCAAATATGTAATCCCAAAAATTCTAATCCTATCCACACACGTCCATCCAAACCCCTCGCCCAGTCTCCCTCCCACCCAGCTCCCCACCTCAAGCAACATCGACTTACACCTGTTAACCCTCATTGCTATTGCAGCCCCAAACTTCGCAATGACCTCACCCACGTAAATGAAATCCTCCCGTGCACTAATTAAAACCGACGTATCGTCAACATACCCCATCATACGCCCTCCCTGACTGATTCTCACACCCCCTCCTCCACCCACGATCAACCAGCTCATAAAAAGGATTTTGTACACATGCGAACAAAATCTGGGAAAGTGGACATCCCTGCCTCAAACCTCGTTCCATGCATATATTGCTCCCTAATCGTCCATTCACCTGAACCGTCATCATTGCCCCGTCATACAATGTTTCTACCAAACCCACTACTTTCACACCAAAACCCAAGCCACACAAACACTCACGCATAAAATCTCTATCCACACAATCATACGCATTTTCCCAGTCCAAACCAACAAACCTCCTCCTCCACTTCCCTCCAGGAAATCTCTGATGCGTCCATGCCCCTCCCTCATACTTCTCCCAGGAATCCCGTACTGACCCGCATGTAAAACTGACTCCAGGGCCCCCTTCAAACGATTACCCAATATCCTCGCAAAAACCTTATAATCAACACACATTAAAGAAATTGCCCTGTAAGCACTCAGACAATGCCTGCCTCCCTTCTTTGGAACCAACACTACGACACTCGTTCGTTGGGACTGACCCATCCTCTGACCTGCCAACATATTATTTAGAACTCCGACAAATAGATGCCTAATGCAACCCCAATGCATCCTATAAAATTCAATTGGTAGCCCATCAATGCCCGACATCTTGCCAGTCCGCATCCCAAAAATCGCCTCCGCAGCCTCCTCCTCAAGGCTCTCTAAGCTTCGTCCCCAGTACGTCTCGACCCTCACCCGCCAAATCTCGCAAATCAAAACCTCCCCTCCCCCTCCATTTTTCGCGAAACCAAGCATCCGCATAATAGCCCATGCTTTCTGTAGTGGCAAAAACCGTACCATCCTGGTATCCCTCCACCCCGGTGCTTGCCACGATTCGCAACATTTAGTCATAGCACAACGTTCTTGGAACTTATATAACACAAACCCAGACAGTTTGTCGCCCCATAGCACGTCCTCCAAACCTGAACAGTAACGCATCCCATTAAACCGTTCATTGCAGATGTCCGCAAGTCTATCCCTTATAGATTCTGCTTCGCCACCCCCCTACATCCCCTGTCGTAACAATCCTTCAGCTGTAATTCCACAGGGCGTTTTGCACGCATGTATGGTGACATGGAGATAGTAAAGCCGCGGTATTCTAATGTCTTCGAGAAAGGTAACGATGAAGGCTTCTTTCAGTGAAGTAATCTTGGAGAATTTGGCTTGAAGACAAGTGTTGAGTGAGGTTGCAAGCTCGAGCTTCGTGGTGTCGTCAACGACAGCAGACTTGGACTTAATTCTCACACGATGAGACATCGTGGAGATGGTAGAGGTTCCCCTCCCCAACAGGGATCGTAGGGAGACTGAACAAGTAATGAGAGCTGCTATGACCTGCCGAGGCGAGAGTCAGAAGCAGAATCTGCGTGTCTCTGTGTCGTCTGTGTCATGCACATTATACCAAACAAACAATGAAGGGGTCTATCTTAACATAAACAGCTATAACACACTTCATAAATAACAACAAATTAACACCTCAAAACGCGATAAACATATCGCACATGAAACATGTCACACAAGGCTGTATACGCACAGTCTGCATTAACCCAAATACTCCTGCAAGATCTTACACCTACATTCATATCGCCAGTCACACTTAGTATATTAAGATGGCCATGACGAGCCCTCAAACTTCACATGCATCTGTGGCATGACAACCACAAGGTTGATGCTACATGCACCTATGACACACCACTATACCTTCTATACCCACATTCACGTCACTCTCACCCCCCCCTTCAGGAGGCAACCCCACTGTGACCCCTTGACTTCCCTCTCTACATATGTAATCCCCAAAACCCATACCTTTTACTCACTCATCCCAATTCACAGATTCACGAGAATCCCTAATGTTAGCATTCTATATCCTTCCGAGAAATCCTGTGCCCACCTCCTCTCATACAGTTCCTTGTTACTACACATCGTACGATAAAACGTTATCGCAACTACCCACTGCCATGCATCACAAACCCCTCTCTGGCTCATCACCCACGATATATATATATATATATATATATATATATATATATATATATATATATATATATATATATATATATATATATATATATATATATATATATATATATATATATATATATATATATATATATATATATATAATCCATCATGATATAATCCAAAGCTCTTATGACACCCTCGTCTAACCCTCCCACATCTAGGCTTAGTACACGAAGAACCAACGCCCCACGGCCCCCCCCCCCCCACCCTCTGTACCACCCTACTTAACCAACACCTGACACTCTCCAACCCCTCACAAAAATATACTGCATGGAACGTCGTCTCATCCCCACCACAGATTCTACACATTCCGCCCAGTACTACCCTTCTGGTTCTTAGTACCTCTCCCGACGGTAGGATGTCGTGCAGAAAACGATACGTTACCTCACACACCCTAGGATTTAGCTTCAGCTTGTTAAACCTATACCAAATACTCCCCCACGCATCCATGGGGAACAACCCCTCTACTGGGGCAACGATCCTCCCTGCAAGCAGCCTACACAAAACCCCTATTCGAATTTCCCTCGGTTCTCTAACCAACATCAAAGCCCACAAGATGATTTCACATTCCCTCAACTCAACTCCACCATACCACTTTCCCAAACTATGATGTACTTTTTCCAGCTGCCCCGCCCTCACTCCCTCGTGCAAAACCTTCCATTTAAGAAACACACATTTAACCCTCCTTCTCAGGTCCATCAACCCAAACCCACCCTGGCACACAGGTAACATTACACTCTCTCTCCTTAACCAATCGCAACTTGAACCCCACAAGAATTTAAACACCTGTCTCAGAATCCCCGTAATCACCATCCCTGTTGTTGGGAACATGGCCGCTACATGCCAAACCTTACTATACAATAATACATTTATGACAATCACTCTTTGCACAAGGGTCAGATGATGAGGTCTCAATGCACCCAGATGCTCCAGGATCCTTTCCAACAACCGAATCGAGTTTTCCTCACGTGCCTCATCCAGGTCATCCCTATAGATGATATCACAAATTTTTAAAGACACCCTCTGTTTCCTCACAATGTTACATCTCCCCCTCCCTACCCAATCTCCCAACCGCATGATCATTGACTTATCACTATTTACCTGCATTCCTGCTGCACGTCCAGATAATTGCACATCATCCAAAACCCCCAGAGACATCCCTTCCCAAACCAGGACGGTTGCATCATTTACATATCCTATTAATCCAGGCAATACTTTTCCTACCTCCACCCCACCCCCACTCTTATTACAAACACTACGTTCAACTATTCTATAGAAGGGGTCTTGAATGCACACAAACAATATTTGTGACATGGGACACCCATGCCTAAGTCCCCTATCCATTGTAATCTCCTCCCCCAAACATCCATTTATCAGTACCTGCATCTTGGCTCCTTTGTACAACGTGGTTACCCAATTAACTATTTCTTCCCCATAACCCTGCCTTCTGAGTATAGCCCCCAATGCTCCCCTTTCCACTCTGTCATAGGCCCCCTGCCAATGTAAAGCTAACAACGCCGCCCCCCTTCCCCCCCTTTTTACTCCACAAAACTTCTCAGTATCCCAAGACCTTCAATCATCAAACGTTCCAGACAACCCAAACTGCGTTTTCTAAACTACCCTCCCTACAACACATTTAAACCGATTACCTAAGACTTTAGCATACACCTTATAATCTGTACATAGCAGCGATATGGCATGGTACTCCTTGAGGGTGTGCTGCCCCTTACCCTTCGGGACCAACACTACAACTGCTGATGCTTGCTTCTCCCCCATCTCACCCTTCTCCTTCATCTGATTTAATAACCTGACCATGAAACCCCTTATCAACTCGAAATGTTGTAGATAAAATTCAGCAGGGAGACCATCTATTCCAAGTGCTTTGCTCTTCCTCATTCCCCTTAATGCCATGTCTATTTCCTCTACCATAATTACCCCTCCTAAAGCCTTCCTATCACTGTTCCCTAAATTGCACGTCACATACTCACACACCTTCTCCAAAGCCACATCCCCCACCCCCCACTTGTCCAATACCCTTCATACCATTTATCCACATATGCATACATTCCTTTCATAGCCCTTATCTCCTGACCTACCCTATAACCTCCCGTCGACTCTTGCACCTCTAACCTTGGGATAGCTGTAACCTGCTGCCTTTGCTTTTGACGTTGCAACACATACGCCGATGGCTTGTCGTCCCAAAGCACCTCCTCTACCCCTGCCTGCACCCTTACCACTTGAAACCTCTCATTTTGTAACTCCGTCAGTCTCCCCTTCACTTCGACAATATTGTTCATAGGATAGTTGCCCCCTACAGCCCCCTGCCCATAACAACCCCTTAACCTGTCCTCTAAATAGTTTGAAAGTCCATATTTTAAGTTATTTATATGTTTACCCTCCTTCATGCAATATTTCTAATCCTTTCCTTAGCGACACAATCCCACCATTTCACGACATCTTCCAACCCCTGTGCGTCCTCACTAAGCTCCTTCCATAGGACAAAAAATCCCTCTAACCCCTCCTCATCACTCAACACACTTATGTTTAATTTCCAGTAACGCCTGTTTATTTCTGCAAGCGCCTCCCACCCTACCTCCACCACCACTGCTCTATGATCTGTCAATGCTACCTCAACAGTTTTGAAAGATTGTACTACAACCCCGTGAGAAAGATACACTCTGTCTAACCTCACTGCATACCCTCTCCTAACAAACATATGCTCTGTCTCCCCCCCCCCCTCAAATGCGTCCCATAACCGAATATCCCTCATTACATCTCTTAAGGTCACAGACATATCCTGCCCCTTTCGGTTCCAAATCGGCCCTCCTAATAACACAATTCCAGTCGCCTCCTACTAGTGCCACCTCCGGTAATGCACGTAAGAAAAACACAAGGTCTTCACACACAAACTCCTGTTTCACCTGTATGTTATTCTCTGCAGGCGCATACACGCTTACAAAGGACACACACTTACCCATCCACCAACCATCCACGTACAACACCCTTTCCCCCTCACTTCTCTGCAAAACAAACGGGCTCGCCTCCCTAATTAAAATACCCACACCTCCTTTTAAAAAGTCAGATGACAGGGTTACCACCTGAAACCCTGCCACCTCCAACACCCTACCCTCCTTAAAATTATGCTTCTGAAGGAACACAACATCCACTCTGGATTTATTCAGAAATGTTCTAAACCATTTTCTCTTTACACTATTACACACACTGTTAACATTTGCTGTCATACACCTGAGGCCTTTTTAAAGTTTCTATCCCTGCCTCCTCTCTCCACTCTTCCCATGGACACCAGAGCTTGTAGTTCCTCTTGTCACCTTCACACTTCTCTCTCCCCTCCCCCTTCTTTCGGTGCCTCCTGTCGTGGCCACCATTACCTTAAACCTTCCACTGAAATCTGCTTCCTAGGCCGCTGTGCTGGCATCAGGACTTCATCTGAATCTGACGCAGCAGCCCTCTTCCTCTTGACGATCACATCCTCCATAACTTTGTCTGGGGATGCCTCACAATGGACCTCTACTTCCACTGTACATTGGTTCATTGATCCCGGTGACACCTCTGCCACGCTATCAGTCCCATAGTCCATGTGGTTCTCCTGTCGTTGACGCACTGCAGCCGTCAACTTGTCGTCTACTACTCGCTCAGGTGCAACCGTCTCCTCAGGCGGTGACAAAGACTTCAACACCTCAGCCAATTCCTCCTCAATTTCCAGCACTTCCTCCTCTACTTTCTGCTCATCTCTTGCCTCTGGGAGAGTCTCTGGTCGAGGGCCTCACCCTCTTCCCCAGCCATATGCGCCTCATCCACTATCTCGCTCCATAGACGACCACGCCCTTCCTCACGTCGTTGTTCCCCGCCTGCTTCCTCTGTTGCAGGAGCGGAAGCCTCCACTTCTGGGCCAGGCGCTCGTTGCTGCTTCCCACACGCCGCTGTTATGTGATCATATTCCCCACATAGGCGGCATGTACGTCTTTGCCCGGCATACGAAACCATGACCTGTGTCCTGAATTCCTGTAGGTACACGTAGGACGGTATGGGGTGTCGCAATGTCATTTTTAGATTAAAAGTGCCTTCCGGCAGACCCGCATAGGCTCCCATCACCCATATACCATGCTGGGCCAAATGAACTGTCCCATATTTCTTAAAAACTCTTCTACTATCTGCCTCATCCGTTTCAAAGGGAACGTTATGAAGCTTGATACATGTGTAATACCTGGATACGTCAATCATCCTCATGCAGACAGCTGGCGTAACATCAAGACTCACGTCCTGAAAACAATTGACCAACGATTAGTAGACCGTTGCTGTGAGCAATTTCACAAAAATTCTGTGAGCTTCATTTAAAGCTACCCCATATAACTCCATCCTGAATGCCATACGTCTCTCTGATGATCTTGGGTAGTAATACTTGCGCCGAAACAGGCGATATTGCCCCTCGGAGAAGCTCAATTTCGACAGTGTTGATCCGGCGTCTATGACTGAACGCCATGTTGACAAATGGTAGTTCTCCTAGTTTGACAACAGAGGCCCAACAACACCAACTCACACCATCGCAGCCAGGCAACTGAGCGGCTTCTGCGCAGTGGATCCTCTCAGCCCGAAAGCGAAGAGGACAATCAATTTTCACATTGATCAGGAGTGCAGTTCGGGACAGTGGTGACTATGGCGGCCTCTGGTTGGTTGTGTGACTCTGAATTCATAGGAGGATGGCCGTCTGTATTCTACATTTTTGGCGCTCTGGGTGTTGTATGGAGCATCGCGTGGTTCATGCTGGCATCAAACCATCTACAAATTCATCCCAGAATATCTAAAGAGGAACGAGAATACATTTTACACTACTGTGACAAGAAAAGGGAAAAGGCATGAGAAAACAATTCGATTTTATAGTTACCCAAGTATAAATGTGGTTTTCTTTGATATTGTTCTCTGATGATAGGTAACTTAAGTAAACTGAACCCAAAACGCCAGCACTATGGCCATGTTGCAGTAGCCTGCTCAATACTGCATTCTTGGTTTGGTAAGTGTACCTGGAAATTTTCCACTAGGGAATGCACTGTGGGACTCGACTTTCAGAAGTTGGGGTTACAACTTGGCATAATACTGCAGATGGAACACAAACAACCTTCCACGTAAACCTGGTAATTGTTCTTTAATGGCAACTGAGAATGAGGCCATCCAACCTATCACAGCCATATATGTGACCCCATCTCTGCAACGTGTAATGGAGCCCAGCCTCCCTGAAAATGATCTGGTGGCACCAGAAAGCAATCACACACACACCAGTTTTGGAGAAGTTAGCCATCCCTGCTAGCACACATAGCACTGCTGATCTGCCACTACTCATACCTGTAATTTCGCCTGAGTATGTGGATGAGCATGTCTCTCTTTCCAAAACACACATCTGCAGCAGTCAGACAGACATCACACATGTGACTCCATTGGAAGCTGTAGATGAGTTAATTGCACGGAAACTACCTACAGTGAATGTGGAGTCATTCATGTCAGAGTCACCATCAGAGAACACCAATGTAACCTTGGTACCTGTTAATGCGATACATGTTAAAGAAAGAACTAACCCACGAGTACCTTTCTCTGACTTTTTTCCAAATTATAACAAACTTGCAGAAAAAAATGGAGCATCTTCAACAGATGCTAATAAATTTGATAAATATAGGCAATCAGAATGGTGGTCTTGATTACGAAGATGAGGTCAAAAATGCAGCAGTTTCTATTCAATTTCAAACAATTTGTGAGGAAGAAGCCAATTACTCTTTGCTTCAAACATTTCCTACGAATTTGCTAGTAAAAGGCTGGAAATGCTTAGAGTAAGAGGCTGTGAAAAAAAAATGTACAAACTATGCTATTTGCTCTTAAGTGCTTGTGCACTGTAGCAAAAGGATAATAGTCTCACCATCGTATGAGCAAGAGAGTGTAATAACTTACTACCATAGACAGATTACAATTTTTTTCATGGAACATTGCTTCCATCAGGAAGCGGTTTCCTGAGTTACGTCATATTAGTTCAACCACGAATATTGATGTCATCTGTTTGCTGGAATGTAGACTGCAAGCTGGAGCACCTCCACCATACTTGCCTAGATATGCTGCTTATAACTTAAGGCCAACCATCTGTTGTGTGATGTATGTTAGAAAGAACTTGCCACATTCACTCCTTGACCTGCAGAGTTAAGTAAGCATAACATATCATGTTAACAAAGTATACGCAGGCAATTTTTCAATAAATAATTTAAATCTTCAAGCTCCAGCAAACCAGCTACGACCTGATGCTTTACCAAATCACATCAATAGTGAACCTACTCTCATTCTTGGAGACTTTAATGCCAGACATAAGAATATTGGTGGGTCAATAACAAACATCAATGGAACTAAACTAGTGAAATTTCTAAATGAGCATGATAATGTTCGAACTGTGGGCACTATTGATCCTACTCACATATATGGTGGCATACTAGATCTGTGCCTAGGATTTAATTTATCGTATACCATGCATGACTTTGTCTTAGTTGATGATCTTCTATCTGATCACTTCCAAAGACTCATAACTGTCAATCTTGATCACATCTCCAGCGATAAAGGAGCTAAATACAGAAGGAAGAAAACTTATGCTTAACCCAGAACATAGAGATAACTTCATTAATAACCACTTGGATCAATGGTATAAAAATTACGAGCCCACTGACACACAAAATTTCAATGATGATTTAGCTGCCACTGTTGAAACTGTACTCACAGAGCAAGTGAGCAGAAAAAGAAGATATAAATTTTCCACCATGAATGGCCACAAATACCAGTGTAAATACTATAATGATCCCCAACTACGCAATTTAACTCATGCAGCAGCTAGGAGGACAGGTAAAGCATACCGTGACATTAGAACCTCAGACCTGCTCACAACGTTCCAAGCCGCCCTAACAAATGCAAGGAACAGAAAGAAAAAACATGCAACAGGAATGGGAACAATTTGTTAGTGGGTTAAATAGGTCTACTTATTTAAATTTGGCTTGGAAAGGTATAAATAAAATAACCAGGAAAAAGACTGGTAATATTGCTCATCCCTTTCCTCTTGAAAAAGCAAATGGCCTCATAAATGACTTGTCTAAAACATTCATACATGAAAATCACCTTATATACTGTAATCACCTGGCTACAGTATTTAAGCCACGTCTACTGCCCTATGTTGTACATTCTACAAGATTGATGGACTGAACACTTCGACTCCAGGCTGAGGGACTGATTACCTCAAACTCCTCCTCTCCTTACACCTTTCTGCTTTGTATTGGACTGATGAAGCCACAGTGTGGTGAAACGTTTCCTCAATAAAGATTCCCATATGCTGCATAAGTGTCTCAGTCTTCAACTTGTCGGTTTTTTAAACCATTTATCACATCTTCCATCTCATATTAGAAAAAAAAACATAGAGAGTGGTTCGGGAGGTTGAAATTGATTAATTTTATGAGCGAAAATATTGATGAGAGTGATTGCCGAGCATGAATTAGATAACGCATTAGAGAGGATGGTATAACTTATGATATCCTCAGAAGTTTAAGGCAAGTCCTTGATAACTCCACCGCAGGGAGGAGTTTACAGTCCCATGCTATTTAATGTTCTGATTTAATGCTCTCCTAAATGCTCTACCTGCCTCACCCAAACATATTGCTATAAGCTGTGCTGATAACATCATGATCCATACAACAGGGTATAAGATGAGTACCATTCATATCGAAGTTCAAGCAATTTGTAATCGATTAGGCCTCATCATATCTTCATCTAAAACGAAGATATTAACAAACGACATCCCCCACCCATCTGTCTACAGGGTGAAAACATTAGCTACGTTATATTTCACAGATATCTTGGTGTAGATATACCCTTCAATAAATCCACCATACCAAGGCTAAATACGAAATGCAAAGATTGGTTAAATGCTCTCAAAGCAATTGATGGCTACAACCCTAACTATGGTGCTAATGTGAAAATCGTGAGAATGATGTACATAGCCTATGTTAGGTCTTTAATTGATTATGCTGCTCCCATGTTGATAAGAACTAGGGAAAGTTATCTCCCACCCATGGAGTTGATGCAAAATGAAGCACCCAGAATTATTCTTGGCTGTCCAAGGTCTACCAAGGTTCTTAATATGAGGAAGGAGCTTGGTATTTCTAGTATCAATGATAGAATTATTGAGATGAACACTGTACTTGGTATTAGAATGTTAAATGAACCAGACACTGTCACTATGAATCTTAGTAAAAGTAGAAGTAAATACACGTAGATCTAAATGGAATTTGCTGCCTGGCTGCGGTGGAGCGCAGTTGTGCTCTGCACCCCTCTACTGTTTTCAGGCGAGCTTTTATAGCAACAAAATGGCGCTGAGTGTACGGTGTAGAGTGAATACTGTCGGCGTTGAGCTGCTTCGTGGAGCGATTATCCCCTCTACGGCACAAATGTTTCTACCGACGATCATCGGAGAGACATACAGAATACAGGACGACGAGGTATATGGTGTAACCCTGAATAGGGCCTACAGAATCTTCGTTAAGTTGAACTCGACGGTTGTGTATGAGTCGTTGGTGAACAAATTCCAGCATGTGAGTCTAGATGCAACCCCGGCTGCGACAGTGCGTCTCATAGACGTCTCTCGGCATTTTACGTGGGTGAAGTTGCGCAACGTCCCCTTCGAGGCTGACGAGATTGACATAAGGAACGTGTTTGAGGCGTATGGTACCGTGCATCTGGTAACCCAAGGCAAGTGGGCGGCAGGTGCATACATGGGACGTCCGGAGGGCACATTCTCAAAATGGCTCTGAGGCATCCAATCCCGTCTTACGTTGTGATGAAGGAATTCCGGACCCAGATTCTTGTATCTTATGCTCGGCAACGACGTACGTGCAGGCTGTGTGGGGAGTACGATCACATGGTGGCGACGTGTGTGCAACAGAGGAGGGGGACGGCACAGACTGGTGGAGCACCAGTTACAGGTGTGGGTGCCGTCGTGGAGAGTCCCACAGGCAAACGAGTGAGTGGCCGTCTGTGGAGTGACATAGTTGAAGATACCATTGTGGTGAATGATGGGCGTGCAAAGAATTGTGTAGAGCCAGAAATGGCCACTTTGCCGGTGACAGGGAAGGAAGTGCTTGTGCAGCAGGAGGTGAAGGCGCTGGAGGAAGAGCTGGACGAGATTTTGAAGACTTTAACTCCCTGTACGGGAGACCGTCACTGCGTTGCAAGGAGAGAGTGACGGGACGTGCATAGGAAGGAATGAGGAGATCAGCAGGCACAGAGAGGAGTCACCATGCTCTATGCAACATGAAACAGTGGAGGTTGAAATTCATTGTGAGGAATCCTCGGAAGACAGCATGGCGGTGGAGGGCATCACGAGGAAGAGAGCGGCAGCGTCAGACTCAGATGATGTCCTGACGCCGGGGCAGAGGTCTGGGAGGAAGGATGAATATTCTCGAGGTAGCCAGGATAAGAGGCATCGAAAGAAGGGGGACGGGGTGGATGGTGCGAAATCATGTGTTGACCCTGGGGCAGGAGGCCCTGGGAAGGATGAAAGGAGAAAGAGTTGGAAATTTTAAGAAGGCCTTAGGTGTATGACTGGGAATGTGAATGGGCTGTTTAATAGAGTGAAGAAGGAATGTTTTCGTATGCTCCTGTGTAAATATAGAGTGGACGTCGTATTTCTACAGGAGCATAATTTCAGGGAGGGAAGAGTGCTAGAGGTGGCAGGGTTTAAGGTTTTGACTCTTTCATCTGCACGTTTGAAAGATGGTGTGGGTTTATTGATAAAGGAGACGAGCCCGTTTGTGTTGATATGAAGTGAAGGGGGAGGGGGGAGGGTGTTGCATGTGGATGGGGCATAGTGTAACCTTTGTAAGTGTGTACATGCCAGCGGAAAACGATATGAAAGTAAAGAGTTATTTCGTATGTGATGATCTAGTTTTCGCCTTACGTGGTTTACCTGCGGTGGCCATCGTTGGTGGGGACGGGAATTGTGTAATTAGGAGGGCTGATGTGGAACCACAAGGGGCGGGGCACATGTTGGCAGCCTTACGAAATCTCTTAGTGGATGCTCAGTTGAGGGATGGGGTAGGTGGGGGGGCGTGGAAGGTAGAGCACACTTTTGTGAGGAGAGGTTGCACGGCTAGATTAGATAGGTTGTACATATCTCACGGGGTTTTGTCAAAGTTTGTCTGTACAATAGAAGTAGCTTTTTCAGATCATCGGGCGGTAGTGGCAGAAGTGGAATCGGAGTCATTAGCTAGTATCTCTAGGGGCTACTGGAAGTTAAATACGAGTGTGTTAGAAGATGAGGAGAGGTTGGAGGGTTTTACAGCACTGTGCGAGGGGTTAAGTGAGGAGGTAAAAGGGGTGGAGGATGTGGTGACAGCGGGCAATAGCTATTCCATGGTTGGAGGTTCATGAGTCGGTGGGTGGGTATAGGGTGGGTCAGGTTATACAAACTACAGATGGGATGGGGGTGTTTGTGGATAAGTGGTATGATCAGTATTGGCAAGAGGAATTGTAGGAGCTGGGAATTTAGAACAGGTGTGTGAGAGTGTGATATGTCGGTTGAGAAACAGTGATAGGGAAGCACTGGGTGGGGAAATAACTGAGGAGGAAGTATGGAGAGCTTTAAGTGAAATGCGAAAGGGCAAAGTGCCAGAAATTGATGGACTACCGGCAGAATTTTATCAACAGCATTGGGATCTACTGAAGGGTTTTTTGGTAAGGTTATTAAATTTGATGAAGGAGAGGGGCACGTTGGGAGAAAACCAGGCAACAGCTGTAGTAGTCTTGGTACCGAAGGGTAAGGGACAGCATACCCTTAGGGACTACCAGGCAATATCGTTGTTATGCGAGGATTATAAGTTATTTGATAAGATTTTAGGAAATAGGTTTAAGTGCGTAGTAGGGCTGGCCGTATCGAGAACTCAGTTTGGGTTGCTATGGAGGTCTATGGTGGAGGGGCATGGGTTACTATGGGATTTCGTGGAAGAAAAAGGGGGGGCTTGGCTGCTCTAGACTGGTAGGGAGCATATGATAGAGTGGAGCAAGAAGCATTGAGAGCTATCCTTAGAGGACAGGGTTTTGGGGAAGAACTAGTGGGATGGGTAGATGCTTTATATCGTGGGGCAACAGCGAGGGTACAGATTAATGGAAGATTGGGGGGAGGATTGTAATGGGTAGGGGACTTAGACAGGGGTGTTCTATGTCACAGCTTTTGTTATAGAATGGTGGAGCAGCAAATGGGCATTAGTGAGGGAGTAGGGCGTGGAGCTGGGAGGGTTTGGCCAGTTCTAATAGGGTATGTAGATGATACTACTGTTCTGGTTAGGGAGGGGATGTCAATGGACGCCTTAAGTGCAACTGGTATGAGAGTGAATTCAGAGAAGTCCATAGTCATGGGGCTAGGAGCTTGGGTGTGGAGGGTTGAGTGGGGTAGTGACGAAACAGGTTTTTTTTTTATATATTTTTTTTTTTTTTTTTTTTTTTTTTATCACACTGGCCGATTCCCACCAAGGCAGGGTGGCCCGAAAAAGAAAAACTTTCACCATCATTCACTCCATCACTGTCTTGCCAGAAGGGTGCTTTACACTACAGTTTTTAAACTGCAACATTAACACCCCTCCTTCAGAGTGCAGGCACTGTACTTCCCATCTCCAGGACTCAAGTCCGGCCTGCCAGTTTCCCTGAACCTCTTCATAAATGTTACTTTGCTCACACTCCAACAGCACGTCAAGTATTAAAAACCATTTGTCTCCATTCACTCCTATCAAACACGCTCACACATGCCTGCTGTAAGTCCAAGCCCCTCACACACAAAACCTCCTTTACCCCCTCCCTCCAACCTTTCCTAGGCCGACCCCTACCCCGCCTTCCTTCCACTACAGACTGATACACTCTTGAAGTTATTCTGTTTCGCTCCATTCTCTCCACATGTCCGAACCACCTCAACAACCCTTCCTCAGCCCTCTGGACAACAGTTTTGGTAATCCCGCACCTCCTCCTAACTTCCAAACTACGAATTCTCTGCATTATATTCACACCACACATTGCCCTCAGACATGACATCTCCACTGCCTCCAGCCTTCTCCTCGCTGCAACATTCATCACCCATGCTTCACACCCATACAAGAGCGTTGGTAAAACTATACTCTCATACATTCCCCTCTTTGCCTCCAAGGACAAAGTTCTTTGTCTCCACAGACTCCTAAGTGCACCACTCACCCTTTTCCCCTCATCAATTCTATGATTCACTTCATCTTTCATAGACCCATCCGCTGACACGTCCACTCCCAAATATCTGAATACATTCACCTCCTCCATACTCTCACCCTCCAATCTGATATCCAATCTTTCATCACCTAATCTTTTTGTTATCCTCATAACCTTACTCTTTCCTGTATTTACTTTCAATTTTCTTCTTTTGCACACCCTACCAAATTCATCCACCAATCTCTGTAACTTCTCTTCAGAATCTCCCAAGAGCACAGTGTCATCAGCAAAGAGCAACTGTGACAACTCCCACTTTATATGTGATTCTTTATCTTTTAACTCCACGCCTCTTGCCAAGACCCTCGCATTTACTTCTCTTACAACCCCATCTATAAATATATTAAACAACCACGGTGACATCACACATCCTAGTCTAAGGCCTACTTTTACTGGGAAATTATTTCCCTCTTTCCTACATACTCTAACTTGAGCCTCACTATCCTCGTAAAAACTCTTCACTGCTTTCAGTAACCTACCTCCTACACCATACACCTGCAAAACCTGCCACATTGCTCCCTGTCTACCCTGTCATACGCCTTTTCCAAATCCATACATGCCACAAAGACCTCTTTAGCCTTATCTAAATACTGTTCACTTATATGTTTGACTGCAAACACCTGATCCACACACCCCCTACCTTTCTAAAGCCTCCTTGTTCATCTGCTATCCAATTCTCCGTCTTACTCTTAATTCTTTCAATAATAACTCTACCATACACTTTGCCAAGTATACTCAACAGACTTATCCCCCTATAATTTTTGCACTCTCTTTTATCCCCTTTGCCTTTATACAAAGGAACTATGCATGCTCTCTGCCAATCCCTAGGTACCTTACCCTCTTCCATACATTTATTAAATAATTGCACCAACCACTCCAAAACTATATCCCCACCTGCTTTTAACATTTCTATCTTTATCCCATCAATCCCGGCTGCCTTACCCCCTTTCATTTTACCTACTGCCTCACGAACTTCCCCCACACTCACAACTGGCTCTTCCTCACTCCTACAAGATGTTGTTCCTCCTTGCCCTATACACGAAATCACAGCTTCCGTATCTTCATCAACATTTAACAATTCCTCAAAATATTCCCTCCATATTCCCAATACCTCTAACTCTCCATTTAATAACTCTCCTCTCCTATTTTTAACTGACAAATCCATTTGTTCTCTAGGCTTTCTTAACTTGTTAATCTCACTCCAAAACTTTTTCTTATTTTCAACAAAATTTGTTAATAACATCTCACCCACTCTCTCATTTGCTCTCTTTTTACATTGCTTCACCACTCTCTTAACCTCTCTCTTTTTCTCCATATACTCTTCCCTCCTTGCATCACTTCTACTTTGTAAAAACTTCTCATATGCTAACTTTTTCTCCCTTACTACTCTCTTCACATCATCATTCCACCAATCGCTCCTCTTCCCTCCTGCACCCACTTTCCTGTAACCACAAACTTCTGCTGAACACTCTTACACTACATTTTTAAACCTACCCCATACCTCTTCGATCCCATTGCCTATGCTCTCATTAGCCCATCTATCCTCCAATAGCTGTTTATATCTTACCCTAACTGCCTCCTCTTTTAGTTTATACAGACCTGCATTCAACTTCGACAACCTCTACTAGTGAGAACGGCTGGATTTGAGAGGGACCTGACCTTCCAACATCTGCGTTCTACTAGTGACCTACATCTCACCTCCTGGCGCTATATAAGGCTCCATCCTGTCACTTCAACTCCATATTGTTTCAAACTTTGGAACAATGCTCTTCTCCAGACTGAGGGACTGACCACCTCAAAACTTTAAGGGTGATGGACTGATTACATCGTCTTCAAGTCTCTTCTGCTTCTATCAACTTTTCTGTACTTGACTGAAGAAGCCTACTGTGTAGGCGAAACGTTTCGAAATAAAGATACCTAACTGTTGCATATGTGTCTTACCTAACAACTTGTCGGTATTTTATACCATTTTAATGTTCATTTTAGACTCTATTAGCCCACCCGGTAGATCATCAGATGCAGCATTCTCCACCTGACCTCAGCATTCTGAACCTGACTATAAATACTCACGTACCTTCCACCCCAGGTAGATCTGTTTGTGACTTGAAAAAGCCCACTATGTGGGCGAAACGTTGTCAATAAAGAATCACATTAAACTGCATATGTGTTTATGTTTCTATCTACGCCTTTCTAAAGGGTGCAGATTCAGGTCAACGGCCCCGCAGCCCAGTCCTCCCGGTGTAAGTCGGGAGGCTGGTCATTATACAGACCTAACTGACATCAGTGACACACTATATAGGAAGCCCCTTGTTATGCAGGACATTTCTGGTAAATTAGGTCAATTTAGTTCCAGGATGCCATCCACGCTAATCGGCTACCACCCAGGTACCTATTGAATTGATAGGTGAACAGGGACAGCAGGTGTCTTTTGGAAACAAGCCAGAGAGGCTCCACCCGTACCGAGGATCGAACCACAGACCTCAATGTGTGTTCTGTTTTCGCTAGGAATCGATATACAGGACACATGCACTGCCGTCACTCATTAACATACAGGTGATTTTTCTAGATCTGTTAAATCCTAGTCAACGATCTCTTCTTCAGCATGTGTAGCTGCTTCTTGTTGTTAAGGAGGTTGATATGTATACGTAGTCCATTTTTCGCATGACTTAATTAGGTAGTCTGTGATTTTAGCTGCATTTACGGTTTAGCATGCCTTCTCAGTCTGTATTTAATAGTCAAAAGAGCTCTTAAACTCTTGATACTCAACTTCAGATTTTAATTTTGTATACACTCCATTGTTGGCACCTGTCATAACAGAAGCATTATCATTTCCAAGGGCAATAAGTTTTTGTAACTTAAGTTCATTACTAATTAAGTATTCCTTAAAGCCTCGCATATTGCAGCAGCATTGCGTCATACAGTTCAGCTAAGTCTAAATAAGTAACCACAGTTTGTCAAAGAATAAAATCTAATGGTTTAGTTATAGAAATATCATTCCTTTCATATATTTCATATATTAATAAGCTGAATTTGTGGTTTCCAATACCAGCTTTCAAGTCATCACAAAAATATGGTGTCAGTACATCGTATACAACTGTACTGCATTTTGTCCTCCTGAGCCTAAGGCTTCAGTCTGCAAAATGTTCGTTGCAGAGTTCACTTAAGTGATCAGCTGCTCATAATGAACAATGTTCAGCAATGAACAAACACATATTTCCCTCTGTTCTTCTTACACCATAGCTAAGTCTTTCAGACTGAAGCATTGTGTTTCTTTATTTACTTAATGGTTCTTCAGTTTGCTTGAGCTTTGCAGTATTTTTGTGACTTAATTTAGCTGCATTTGAACAATTGCAATACTTACAAAGCAATTTTGTATCATCGTCCTCTACTTTCCTAACCATATTTGGTATTTCGAGTCACTGGACACAAAATGCTGAGTATATTTCTTGCTCATAGTAGTCAGAGCAAATAAAGCGATAATAATAGTAATAACAGATAACATAAGAGAGGGTTTGAGCAAAACCGAAACTAATGTAATGGATATATCAGTGTGTCTGTCAGACAGTCATAGGTACCAAGCCCAGGACGTTATCACGCACTTCAAGTGAGTCACGACCGAACGTGATCTGGACCTGTCTAACCTGATCAAGATCACGATCAGGAGATTTAAGGTAAGAACCCAGTGGGGTGAATGGGTAACTACAGACCTGTGTCACTGACACCATTAGAAAAGTGGAATTAACTCATTCATGATAACCACCATGGTTTAAGGGAAGTGAAATCTTGTGTCACAAGAGATAGAAGGGAAGGTAGATTCCGTTTTCTTGGACTGTAAGGAGGATTTTGACACAGTTCCAAACAAGAGATTAGTGCATAAGCTGAAGGACCAGGCAGGTATAACAGGGAAGGCACTGAAATGGAGCAGAGAATACCTGAGAGGAAGGCAGCAGCAAGTCATGGTAGGTGACGAGGTGTCAGAGTGGGAACCAGTGACGATCAGGGTTCCACAGGGATCAGTCCTACGACTTGTACTGTTTCTGGTATATGTGAATGATATGACGAAGGGATAGGCTCAGAAGTGTCCCTGTTTGCGAAGATGTGATGTTAATGAGGAGAATTCAGTCGGATGAGGATCAGGCAGTACTACAAAGGGATCTGGACAGGCTACAAGCATGGTGAAGCAACTGCTTCCTAGAATTTAACCCCACCAAATGCAAAGTAATGACATCGGGAAAGGGAAAAGAAGACCGCAGAGAGAGTACAGTCTATGCGGGCAAAGACTGCTAACCTCACTCAAGGAAAAGGATCTTGGAGTGTGTATAATACCGAGCACGTCACCTGAGGCGCACATCAACCAAGTAACTGCTGCAGCACATAGGTGACTAGCAAACCTAAGAATTGCATTCCGACACCTCAGCAAGGAATCTTTCAGGAGTCTGTACACAGTGTACTTCCAGCCCATACTGAAGTATGCAGCAGCAGTTTGGAACCCACACCTGTTCAAGCATGTCAGCAAAATAGAGAAAGTGCAAAGGTTTGCAACGAGACTAGTCCCAGAGCTAAGGGGAGTGTTGTACAAGGAGAGGTTAAGGGAAATCGAACTGACAACACTGGAAGACAGGAGAGAGAGGGAGGACATGATAACGATATATAAAATACTGAGAGGAATTGACAAGGTGGACAAAGACAGAATGTTCCAGAGATCGGACACAGTAACAAGGGGTCACAATTGAATGTTGACGACTCAGCTCAATCACAGGGATGTTAGGAAGTATTTCTTTAGTTACAGAGTTGTCAGAAAGTGATATATTATGAAGAATGAAGTAGTGGAGACAGGATCCATACACAGCTTTAAGAAGAGGTATGATAAGGTTCATGGAGCAGGAAGAAAGCTGACCCTTTAGCGATCATTGAAGAGGCAGGGCCAGGAGCTATGACTCGACCCCTACAAGCACAATTAGGTGAACACACACACACACACACACAGGAGAGTGAAGGGAAGACGTATGATGAAAGTGAGCACAAAGAAAAAACAAGAAATTTAAAATATCATCAAACAAACAGGAAAAGATGACATTGTCTGAGCTTATATATTTTCAGATAATAGGAGGTACCCGAGCCAAAGAAATCGGCCACTCAAACTGATTTTCAAAACGGAAACGGTAAAGGAAAGGATCCTGCAGAAGAAACCACGGCTAAGGGAATCAACAACATAATGGAGGGTGTTCTTAAACTGTGGCAAAGCGTGGACAGAACGAAAACAGCTGAGAGAGAGGACGCAGAGACGAAAGGGACAAGAAAGAGAGACAAAGCTAGACTCAGTAGAGAGTAAGAGTCGAGTGGAGCAGAGTGTGCAAACACCTACAGAATCACCCTCAGAACCCCGCAGCCAAACACACTATCCTAACACAAACCACACTCCACACTCACAGTCCCCACCCCACAATAAGCACAAAAATTCCATAGCACCATGCCACCCCACCCCCAAAAACTCCACAGAATAGAGTGTTGGAGAGGAAACTGAAGTTATGTATGGTACACCAACGCTGATGAAATAATGAATGAGGGAGGAGTGGCATGAAAGCATCACAGAGGCGCCACCAGATATCATAGATCTCACAGAAACCAAGCTCTCAGGAATGATAATTGCAATTTTTCCAACTGGATATCAGATCCTGAGGAAAGACAGAGGGAACATGAGGGTGTGGAGGAGTGGCACTGCTCATCAAAAAACAATTGGGTTTTGAGGAATTGGAGAGAGGAAACACTTCAAACTGGAGATCCCAAGGTGGTGATTGCAGTGATGCATAACCCACCACAGAATAGCAGGAGGCGAAGACAAGAATATGATGAGAGTAACAGAAAGATGGTTGACACACTGGCTAAAGTGGCCAGAAGGGCCCATGCTGCAAGGGGACAGCTACTGGTTGTGGGTAACTTTAATCACAAAGAAATCGACTATGAAAACCTGGAGCTACATTGGGGCCCAGAAACGTGGAGGGCTAAGATGTTGGAGGTGGTACTGGAGAACTTCATGCATCAACACGTAAGGGACACTACCAGAGAGAGGGGAGAGGATGCACCAGCAAGACTGGACCTAGTAATCACCTTGAGCAGTGCATATGTTGAGGTCATCACATATGAAAGGCCCCTCGGAGCTAGTAATCGCGTGGTTCTAAGGTTTAAATACATGGAGAGACAAATGGAGAGGAGGGCAAGAAAAGCAGAACGAATGAAGCCAAATTACAAGAGAGGGTACTACACAGGCATGAGGAATTTCCTCCATGAGGTTCAAAGGGACAGAGAACTGGCAAGGAAATCAGTAAATGAGATGATGGAATATGTGACAACAATATTCAAGGAAGCGGAGAAATTTATGCACAAGGGCAACAGACATAATGAGAAGGCCAGGACGAGCCCTTGGTTCACCCAAAGGTGTAGAGACCCTAAAAGCAAATGTGCTAGATAATGGAAGAAGTATAGAAGGCAAATGACCCAGGAATATAAGGAGAGTAGTCGAAAAGCAAGAATATATATGCACAGCTAACGAGGAAGGCCCAACGGCAATACGAAAATAACATTGCAGCCAAAGCAAAGTCTGACCTGAAGCTATTGTAAAATCACATCAGGAAGTAAACAACAGTTAAAGACCAGGCAATCAGGCTGCAGAAGGAAGGAGGGAAGTTTACAATAAATGACGCTGAAGTATTTGAGGAGCTCAAAATGAGATTCAGAGAAGTACTCACAGTGGCGACAGAAAGGACTCCAGAAAGACGGAGAGAGGGGGGTATACACCAAAAAGTGCTAGACACGATACATACAACCAAGGAGGAGATGAAGAGGCTGCTAAGAGAGCTAGATATCTCAAAGGCGATGGGGCCGGATGACATCTCTACTTGGGTCCTGAGAGAAGGAAGTGAAGCGCTGTATACCACTAACATCAATCTTCAACTCATCTATTGAAACAGGGCGACTATCTGGAGTATGGAAGATAAAAAATGTATTCCCAGTTTTTAAAAAAAGAAAGACAGACAGGCAACGTTAAATTACAGCCTAGTGTTACTGATACCTATTGTATGAAAAATCTTGGAAAAAATCTGCAGAAGAAGAATGGTGGAACACCTAGAAAGAAATGAGGTTCTAAACGACAACCAGCACGGATTCAAAGACGGGAAATCCTGTGTCACAAACTTTCTTGGGTTCTATGACAAGGTGACAGAGTAAGAAGGCTTGTGACACAGTTCCATAAAGAGATTAGTGTAAAAGCTGGAGGACCAAGCAGTTATAACAGGGAAGACAATGCTTTGGATAAGAGAATACCTGACAGGAAGGCTGCAGTGAGTCATGGTACGTGATGAGGTGTCAAAGTGCCGTCTGTGACGAGCAGGGTTCCACAGGGGTCAGTCCTAGGACCGGTGCTGTTTCTGGAATATGTGAATGACATTATGGAAGGAATAAACTCAGAAGTGTCCCTGTTTGCAGATGATGTGAAGTTAGTGAGGAGAATACAGTCGCAAGAGGACAAGGCAGAACTACAAAGGATCCTGACAGGCTGCAGGCATAGTCCAGCTCCTAGAGTTCACCGCCAGCGAGTGTGAAGTCATGAAGATCTGGGAAGGGCAAAGAAGACTACAGACAGAGTACATTCTAGTGGACCAAAGACTACAAACCTCACTCAAGGAAAAGGATCTTGTACTGTGTATAATACCGAGCACATCACCTGAGGCGCACATCAACCAAATAACTGCTTCAGCATATGGGAGACTATTGAACCTACGAATAGCATTCCGACATCTCAGTAAGGAATCGTTCCGGACCCTGAACACCGTTTACGTCAAGCCCACATTGGAGTATGCAGCTCCATTTTGGAACACACACCTGGCCAAGCACGCCAGGAAACTGGAGAGAGTGCAAAGGTTTGCAACGAGACTAGTCCCAGAGCTAAGGGGCATATCCAACCAGAACTCGACGTGACGACACTGGAGGACAGGCGAGAGAGAGGAGACATGATAACGACATATAAAATATTGAGTGGGATCGAAAAGGTGGACAGAGACAGTAGGTTCCAGAGATGGGACACAGCAACAAGGAGTCACAATTGGAAGCGATATTAGGAAGTATTTCTTCAGCTGTACAGTTGTCAGGAAATGAAATAGTCTGGAAAGTGAGGAAGTGAAGGTAGGTACCATACATAGCTTTAAGAAGAGGTATGATAAAGCTCATGGAGGAGTGAGAGAATGGACTTAGTGGCGACCAGTGAAAAGGCGGGGCCAGAAGCTCTGACTCGACCCCTGGAACCACAATTAGATGAGTACACACACACACACACACGCAGACACACACACAAACACACACACACACGCGCGCGAGCGCGCACTGACACACACACACACATACACACCCACACACACAGGAACCATACATAGCTTTAAGCAGAGGTATGATAAAGCTCATGGCTCACAGAGAGTGACCCAGTAGTGATCAGTGAAGAGGCGGAACCAGGAGCTACGAATCGACCCCTGCAACCACAACTAGGTTAGTACAACTAGCTGCGTGCACACACATGAGATTTAAGGAAGTATTTACAGTAGAGACAGGAACGACTCTGAGAAGACAGTTCGGAGGAGTACACCAACAGGGAATATACCATCAAGTGTTGGATTACATACAAACAACGAAGGAGGAGGTGCAGAAACTGCTAAGTGACCTTGATACCTCAAAGGTGATGGGGCCAGACAACATCTCCTCCTGGGTCCTTAGAGAAGGAGCAGAGAAGCTGTGTGTGCCACTAACCACAATCATCAATACATCCCTTGAAACTAGGCAACTACCTGAGGTATGGAAAATGGAAAATTTAGTCCCAATTTTTAAGAAAGGAGACAAAAACAAGGCACTAAACTATGGACCAGTGTCTCTGACGTGTATAGTATGCAAAGACATGGAGAAGAATATCAGGAGGAGAGTGGTGGAGCACCTGGAATGGAGCAAGATTATAAACGACAACCAGCACGGATTCATGGAAGGAAAATCCTGTATCACAAACCTTCTGGAGTTCTATGACAAGGTAACAGAAGTAAGACACGAGAAAGAAGGGTGGGTTCATCGCATTTTCCTGTACTGCAGGAAGGCCTTCGACACAGTTCCTCACAGGAGATTAGTGCAGAAGCTGGTGAAACAGGCACGTTCAACAGGAAGGGCACTGCAATGGATCAGAGAATAAGTGACAGGGAGGCAAAAACGAGTCATGGTACGTGATGAGGTATCGCAGTGGGCACCTGTGACGAGCGGGGTCCCACAGGGGTCAGTCTTAGGACCAGTGCTATTTTTGACATGTTACAAAAAATGCGATTTCTAATAAGCATAGAGATCTCCAGTGAATACTAGAAAGGACTGCCCTTCTAGCATCCAGCCTGTTACTGGGTTTTTGTAGCAAGTAGTCAGTATCCTGGTCCAATTATCCATCAGAATTCAGTAAGATTCAATAGTGCTTCAGGATTACAACTGGTAGGCTACTAACTAAAGAAATTAAAATTTAATAAATTTATTAATAATAATAACATTGCCTAGGCGTATACCAAATAAATTAATCAATATAATCAAAATAATCACTTCTCTCGTGTACAGTAGTATTGTGCTGAAGGCACATATCACATCTTTATGGCTTTTAAGTACTGTCTGGTACATTATTAGCATCTAATAACATAATTCAAATATATACAAGTAAGTTTGTGTGTATGTGTGTAAGTGCTCTAAGTAGTTCGCTATGTCTCAAGACTCGGCTAGACTTAACCAGTGACTGACTAAAAGTCCTCACATAAACTAACTTCTTGACCAACCTGGCAATCAGAATAGCTTGCTTGAACAATTAAACGACTGATAAGCCGAACAGCAATATAACAAGCAAAAACGACACAGAATCAGGAACAAGGAGATAAAACGACACTAAGTAGGGACCATCTGCAGATCCTCCACAAAAGTCACAAAACTCCCATACTACTGAATCTAAGTTCAGCATTAGAAAATCCTCGACTGTGACAGTACACAGATACCAGTACAAATTAGGTCAGAAGCTACAGATCAGGACCTGAGTTTCACAGAGTGTCTATGTGACATGCAACCTCAGTACAACGTCGAAAATCACTAAGTCTAGGCTATGTTCTGTGAACAGAGTTACACAGAACCAACAACAAGAAAGCGACAGAGATGATCTTCCAACAAGGGCCCACAAGGGAGAGGAGTAGAGGGACCTCTTGCTAAAAGCACGTCCAACCGACAAGAGACAGCAGGCCAGACAGACTACTCCAGGTGAGGCGTGATCACCCACCCTTGTTCATGTGACTCTCCGTGGACTGCTGCTGCCTAGCAACACCGAGAAGCCAGCAGCGTAACTAGCACAACGATTAATAGACAATGATGCCAGCTACTTAACACTCGAACTATGAGCACTGAATACTATATAAATGTTACATCCTACCTAATAATATAACTAAGTCAAAAAATAATATAAAGCAATATGCTTACATTTTAGCTAATATCGCAAATACAAGCAATATAAAATTATTTGAACAGGTAATATACATTATATACATTGTGACCCATTCAGGGGTCGCAATAGATATATGTGAATGACATGATGGAAGGGATAAACTCTGAAGTGTTCCTGTCCACAGATGATGTGAAGTTAATGAGAAGAATTAAATCGGATGAGGATCAGGTAGGACTACAAAGAGACCTGGACAGGCTGGACACGTGGTACAGCAACTGGCTTCTCAAATTCAACCCTGCCAAATGCAAAGTCATGAAGATTGGGGAAGGGCAAAGAAGACCGAAGAAAGAGTATAGGCTAGGTGTACAAAAACCACAAATCTCACTCAAGGAGGAAGATCTTGGAGTGACTATAACACCGAGCACGTCTCCGGAGGTTACCTGGAGGTTACCTGGAGGTTATTCCGGGGATCAACGCCCCCGCGGCCCGGTCCATGACCAGGCCTCCCGATGGATCAGGGCCTGATCAACTAGGCTGTTACTGCTGGCCGCACGCAGTCCAACGTACGAGCCACAGCCCGGCTGATCCGGCACTGACTTTAGGTGTCTGTCCAGCTCTCCCTTGAAGGCAGTTAGGGGCTTATTGGTAATTCCCCTTATGCTTGGTGGGAGGCTGTTGAACAGTCTTGGGCCCTGGACACTTATGGTGTTTTCCCTTAGTGTACCAATGGCGCCCCTACTTTTTATTGGGGGCATTTTGCATCGCCTGCCCAGTCTTTTACTTTCGTAGGGAGTGATTTCTGTGTGCAGATTTGGGACCATTCCTTCCAAGATTTTCCAAGTGTAGATTATGATATATCTCTCCCTCATGCATTCCAACGACTACAAGTCAAGTGCTTCCAAGCGTTCCCAGTAGTTAAGGTGCTTGACAGAACTTATACGTGCAGTAAAGGATCTCTATACACTCTCTAGATCTGCGATTTCGCCTGCTTTGAAAGGAGATGTTAATGTACAGCAGTATTCCAGCCTAGAGAGAACAAGTGATTTGAAAAGGATCATCATTGGCTTGGCATCTCTCGTTTTGAAAGTTCTCATTACCCATCCTATCATTTTCTTTTCATGCACAATACACAAATAACCCGCACATAAAAGAGAGAAGCTTACGACGACGTTTCGGTCCGACTTGGACCATTGACAAAGTCACACGTGCAATCGTGGCAATGTTGTGATCCTTGAAAGTGAGATCCTCAGACATTACTACTCCCAGGTCCCTTACATTATTTTTCCGCTCTGTTGTATGGCAGGAGTCAGTAGTATACTCTGTTCTAGTTATTATCTCCTCCAGTTTTCCATAACGGAGTAGTTGGAATTTGTCCTCATTGAACATCATATTGTTTACCGTTGCCCACTGGAAAACTTAGTTTATATCTTCTTGGAGGTTAACCGCGTCCTCAGCAGATGACAGCCTCATGCAGATCCTAGTATCATCCGCAAAGGATGGTACGGTGCTGTGGTGTATATCTCTGTCTATGTCTGATATGAGGATAAGGAATAAGATGGGGGCGAGTACTGTGCCTTGTGGAACAGAGCTCTTCACTATGTCAGCCTCCGATTTAACTCTGTTGACCACTACTCTTTGTGTTCGATTTGTTAGGAAGTTGAAGATCCATCTCCCCACTTTCCCAGTTATTCCTTTAGCACGTATTTTATGGGCTATTACGCCATGATCGCATTTGTCAATGCTTTTGCAAAGTCTGTGTATATTACATCTGCATTCTCATTTTCTTCCAGTGCACATCAACCAGATAACTGCTGCAGCATATGGACGCCTGGCAAACCTTAGGATAGCGTTCCGATACCTTAGTAAGGAATCGATCAAGACACTGTACACTGTGTACGTCAGGCCCATCCTGGAGTATGCAGCACCAGTTTGGAACCCACACCTGGGCAAGCACGTCAAGAAATTAGAGAAAGTACAAAGTTTTGCAACAAGGTTAGTTCCGGAGCTCAGGGGAATGTCCTACGATGAGAAGTTGAGAGAAATCGGACTAACGACACTGGAGGACTAGAGGGTCAGTGGAGACATGATAACGACATACAAAATACTGCATTGAATAGATAAGGTGGACAGAGGCAGGATGTTCCTGAGAGGGGACACAGAAACAAGTGGGTACATTTGGAAACTGAAGACTCAGACAAGTCACAGGGATGTTAGGAAGTATTTCTTCAGTCATAGAGTGGTCAGGAAGTGGAATAGCCTAGCTAGTAATGTAGTGGAGGCAGGAACCATACATAGCTTTAAGACGGGGTATGCCAAAGCTCTGGAAGGGGTGAGAAAGAGAGAGGACCTAGTAGTGATCAGTGAAGAGGCGGGGCCAGGAGCTTAGTCTCGACCCCTACAACCACAATTAGGTGAGTACATACACATAACACACACACACATACACAGAGGCCTGGAGCTAAGACTCGACCCCTGCAACCACAAATAGGTGAGTACACACACACACACACACACACACACACACACACACACACACACACACACACACACACATACACACACACACACACACACACACACACACACACAAACACACAAACACACACACACACACACACACACACACACACACACACACACATACACACTCACACGGTTGTGTACCAGGCCTAAATACACATATTACATAGTGGAGTATTTGAAGAATAAGTGCGACTCAAGACCAGGGAGATAAGAGATAAGTATAGATGTGTCAGTAATTACAGCGAGTGCAGTGAAAAAATTAGACGAGCACTACAGTGCATACAGGAAGCATCTACCGAGCAGTATCAAGCATCTTCAACTACACAGGTACACGGACTGGCAATGTGATACTTCAGCACCACACCTAGTTGAGTTGCACACACACACACACAGGAACAAGCGGTCAGGCACTTGTAAAAGCTATAGTACACATGCACACATACACACACACACACACACACACACACACACACACACACACACACACACACACACACACACACACACACACACACACACACACACACACACACAGGATTTCACACCTTCCTGTAAACTGACCTGATAACGCTCCCTCCCTCTTACACCCCAAGTCCTCTCTCTCTCTCTCTCTCTCTCTCTCTCTCTCTCTCTCTCTCTCTCTCTCTCTATCTATCTATCTATCTACCTCTCACTCTACCTATCTCTCCCAACTCTCCCCTCAAACATCTCTCCCCCTCTCATTATCTCTCCCCTCTCCCCTTTCCCATCTCTCTCTCTCCCCTCTCTTCGATCTCTCCCCTCTCTTCCATCTCCCCCCTCTCTCCCCTTTCTCCCCTGTCTCTCCCCCTCTCTCTCCACTCTCTTTCCCCACTTTCTCTCTCCCCTCTCCTCTGTCTGTCTGTCTCTCTCTCTCTCCCTTTCTCTCTCTCTCTCTCTCTCTCTCTCTCTCTCTCTCTCTCTCTCTCTCTCTCTCTCTCTCTCTCTCTCTCTCTCTCTCTCTCTCACTCTTTTCTCTTTCTAAAAAAAAAAAGAGGTGGGGACTCTAAGGAACCAGAGATCAGATGAGAATGGTTCTTGTATGGATGAGTGGATGAAGGAGCAGTGGAAACAAGAGTGGGAGAGAAAATTAGGAGAGCTTTCTGAAAAAATGGAATTGGGAGGCACAAGTCGAAACTGCAGTAGCCAGGATAAGGGTCCTGGAAGACGACGTAAACAGGCTGAAGCGAGTTACAGGGGCATTGACCAGAGATGATACTGCATATGAAGCTGATAGGCCGACCAGGAAGGAAGGAGATATGAATTATGCTAAGGTCATATGAGCCTGCCAAGAAGGGCCAAGGAGTGAAAGAAGAGAGCAGCTGGGTGCAGATGGACAGGGTGATAGGCCAAATGCAGAGGCACAACCATGCTACCAAGAGCTACTGGAAAAAACAAGGGAGAAAATGGTCACATACAGACAGGAACCAGTCACAGAGGGAAAGGCAATGGGAGGAGGAAAGGGCAAAATCAGTGTTTATCCAAGGGCTTCAGGAGAGAAAGGAAAGGACACACACTGAAAGATGGCAGGCAGAAAGAAAGGAGATTGAGAACATCATCACAGAAATAGGTGAAGAAGACATGGACGAGATTGTATATTTTCAGAGAATAGGGGGGTACTTGAAGAGGAGAAAACGACTCACCAAGCTGATTTTCAGGACAGAAACAGTGCGGAACAGGATCCTCCAAGAGAAACCTTGGTTGAAGTGCTCGGCAGAGTACAAGAGGGTGTTCCTAGACAGAGACAGAACACAAACAGAATGACAGCAGGTGAGGGAGAGGAAAAAAGAGCGAAAGGAGCTAGGAAGGGAGACAAGGACGGACGGAACCAGCAGAGGTCAATCAGAGCAGGACAGAGCAGAAAGTGCAAGCACAAACAGAACCATCCTCAGAACCCCACAACCTATCACACCATCCCAAAACAAACTACAATCCATACTCACAGCTTCCACCCAACACCCAGTACACTACCAGTTCTCCCACCCTCACTGGCCCCCCAAACCACAGTGTTGGAGAGGAAACTGAAGGTGTGGTACACAAACGCTGATGAAATAACAAATAGGTGTGAGGAGTGGCACAAAAGAGTCAAGGAGGCATCACCAGACATCATAGCTCTCATAGAAACCAAGCTTACAGGTATGATAACAGATACCATCTTTCCAACGGAATACCAGACCCAGAGGAAAGACAGAGGGAACAGGGGGGGTGGAGGAGTGGCACTGCTGATCAAAAACCGATGGAATTTTGATGTGCTGGAGAGAGAAGACAGCAGAGAAGCAAGTGATTACATTGCGGGAACACTTCACTCTTGAGGTCCCAAAGTGGTAATTGCAGTAATATATAACCCACTACAAAACAGCAGGAGGCCAAGGCAAGAGTATGATGAGAGCAATAGAGCGACGGTCGACACACTGGCTGCAGTGGCCAGAAGGGTTCATGCATGCAGGATAAAGCTCCTGATCATTGGGTGACTTTAACCACAAGGAAATCGATTGGGAGAACTTGGAGCCACATGGGGGCCAAGATACATGGAGGGATAAGATGACGGAGGTGGTACTGGAATACTTCATGTACCAACACGTAAGGGACACTACAAGAGAGAGAGGAGAGGATGAACCAGCAACACTGGACCTAGTATTCACCATGAGTAGTGCAGATATTGAGGACATCATGTGGTTTTAAGCTTCGAATTCACAGTATAGCTACAAGTGGAGGGGGAAGCAGGAAGGCCAGGGTGAATGAAGCCAAACTACAAGAAAAGGGACTACACGGGAATGAGGAACTTCCTGAATGGGGTTCAGTAGGACAGAGAGCATTTCAGGGAAGCCAATAAATGAGATGATAGAATATGTAACAACAATGTGCAAGGAGGCTGAGGAGAAGTTTTTACCCAAGGGTAACAGGAATAATGAGAAAGCCAGATGCAGGGAGGCAAAAACCAAGTGTGCTAGGGAATGGAAGAAATATAGAAGGCAGAGGACCCAGGAGAATAAGAAGAGCAGTAGTAGGGCCAGAAATGAATATGCACAGATAAGAAGGGAGGCCCAACGACATAACAGCAAAAGCCAAATCTGACCCGAAGCTGTTATACAGCCATATCAGGAGGAAAACAACAGTCAAGGACCAGGTAATCAGGCTAAGGAAGGAAGGAAGGAGGAGAGACATCAAGAAATGACCGTGAAGTATTTGAGGAACTCAACAAGAGATTCAAAGAAGTGTTCACAGAGGAGACAGAAGGGGTTCCAGAAAGACAGAGAGGTGGGGTACACCACCAAGTGCTGGACATAGTACACACAACCGAGGGAGAAGTGAAAAGGCTTCTGAGTGAGCTAGATACCTCAAAGGCAATGGGGCAAGAAAATATCTCTCCATGGGTCCTGAGAGAGGAGGCAGAGGTGCTATCGGTACCCCTCACAACAATGTTTAATACATCTATCGAAACAGGGAGATTGCCTGAGGCATGGAAGACAGCAAATGTAGTCCCAATCTTTGAAAAAGGAGACAGACATGAAGCACTAAACTACAGACCAGTGTCACTGACATGTATAGTATGCAAAGTCATGGAGAAGATTGGTAGAAGAGTGGTAGAACACCTAGAAAGGAATGATCTCATCAACAGCAGCCAACATGGTTTCAGGGACGGGAAATCCTGTGTCACAAACGTACTGGAGTTCTATGACAGGGTGACAGCAGTAAGACAAGAGAGAGAGGGGTGGGTGGATTGCATTTTCTTGGACTGCAAGAAGGCGTTTGATACTGTTACACACAAGAGATTAGTGCAAAAACTGGAGGACCAAGCACGGATAACAGGGAATGCACTACAGTGGATCAGAGAATGCTTGTCAGGAAGACAGCAGCAAGTCATGGTACGTGGCGAGGTGTCAGAGTGGAAGCCTGTGACCAACTGGGTCCCACAGGGGTCAGTCCTAGGAGCAGTGCTGTTTCTGGTATTTGTGAACGACATGATGGAAGGAATAGACTCCGAAGTGTCCCTGTTTGCAGATGATGTGAAGTTGATGAGAAGAATTCATTCGATCGAAGACCAGGCAGAACTACAAAAGGATCTGGGCAGGCTGCAGACCTGGTCCAGCAATTGGCTCCTGTAGTTCAACCCCCACCAAGTGCAAAGTCATGAGGATTGAGGAAGGGCAAAGAAGACTGCAGATGGAGTACAGTCTAGGGGGTCAAAGACTACAAATCTCACACCAGGCACATCTCCTGAAGTGCACATCAAGCAAATAACTGCTGTAGCATATGGGCGCCTAGCAAACCTCAGAACAGCATTCCGACATCTTAATAAGAACTCTGTACACTGTGTACGTTAGACCCATATTGGAGTATGCGGCACCAGCTTGAAACCCACACCTAGCCAAGCACGTAAAGAAACTAGAGAAAGTGCTGAGGCTTGCGACAAAACTAGTCCCAGAGGTAAGGGTATGTCCTACGAGGAAAGGTTAAGGGAAATCGACCTGACGACACTGGAGGACAGAAGAGTTATGGGGGACATGATAACGACATACAAAATTCTGAGAGTAATTGACAAGGTGGACAAAGACAGGATATTTCAGAGATGGGACAGTAACAAGGGGATACAGTTGGTAGTTGAAGACACAGATGAATCACAGGGGATGTTAGGAAGTATTTCTTCAGCCACAGACTAGTGAGGAAGTGGAATAGTTTGGGAAGCTATGTAGTGGAGGCAGGATCCATACATAGCTTTAAGCAGAGGTATGATGAACCACACGTTTCAGGGAGAGTGACCAAGTAGCGGCCAGTGAAGAGGTTGGGCCAGGAGCTAGGATTCGACCCCTGCAACCTCAACTAGGTAAATACAAAAAAGTGAGTACACACTCACGCACACACTCTCACAAACCACACACACACACACACACACACACACACACACACACACACACACACACACACACACACACACACACACACACACACACACACACACCCACAACACACACACACACACACCCACACACATACACACACGCACACACACACACACACACGCACACGCACACTCACACATACATACACACAAACGTAAATGAAGGTCTCTTTACCTTGGAACATGTATAATGCAGTTTTGCCACAAATCTCGGGTGCTGGGAAACCTTCGTCGTAACTTTAAAATAACATTATGTTACCCAACAAAGCTAATGTATCCCTGTGTGTCTAGATGCAGCCGTAATGTAGACTGAAGTATAACTAACCATTGCGCCTTGCAGGAATCTTAGTTGTTGTAAAGTGCACCATTCCTATCTTACGTTGTGTTTGAAATACATATGTTTGTTGTGTTTTAATAGAGCATACTTTAACGGTGTATATGATACATACAACATTGTTGTAGGAGTCCCTTTATGTTTTTTTATCCCGGTTATCCTTAAATGAAGGCCATCGTTTAGTAAACCAGGGCGACGTTTGTTAGCATTTACGTTTATTGGTGAATGAGCAGCGCACGTTCAAAGTTATCAAACATGTGTGATAAATGGTTTAAAAACCGACAAGTTGAAGATTGAGACACTTATGCAATATATGGGAATCCAACTCCATTGCCAAACATGTTTCCAACATCTTTTCCAATACATCATTCCAAGTATCTACCTCCACAACCACGACCATCAAGGACATCACCAATAGTAGACAGGACAAGCCTCCATCCTCTGCAGGGGTATACATAATCCCTTGTAATGACTGCAACAAATTGTATGTGGGCGAAACATCAAGAGACCTCCAAACACGTATTTCAGAACACCAATATGCAAGCAGGACTGACGATACAAGGAATGCCTGTGTACAACATCGCAATTCACACAACCATTTAATTAACTACAGAAACTCAAGACTTATCGCCACAGAAGACAACACTCAATACCGAAGAATCCTGGAATCATCGCTTATCTCTATAACCAACAATTTCAACCAGAACAACGGCTTCTATAACATAGCTGAACCACTCGCCAAGAAACTTCTTCATCGCTATCCCACATAAGAACATAGAACACTGCAGAAGGTCTACTCACAACTTGTCCAATACCCCTGCCAAGCTACCCAAGACTCTATAACTCCACCCGGTAGATCATCAGATGCAGCATTCTCCACCTGACCTCAACATTCTGAACATGACTATAAATACTCCCGTACCTTCCACCCCAGGTAGATCTGTTTGTGACTTGAAAAAGCCCACTGTGTGGGTGAAACGTTGTCAATAAAGGATCACATTATACTGCATATGTGTTTATATTTCCACTGTGTCGGTATTTGATACCATTTATTTCCATGGGAATCTTTATTGAGGAAACATTTCCTCAATAAAGATTCCCATATGTTGCATAAGTGTCTCAGTCTTCAACTATTGAACATTTTCCCAAATATCTTAAAACTTTTTCATTACAAGGATATACAGAGGTGGCAGCATAATTGATGGCTTTTTAAGAGTCCTGAGTGAACCTAGCACATGACTGCTCATGACAACTTGAGCAGAAACGACTACCATGGAAAAAAATCTTAAGATTAAATCGACGACCTTGGACACTTTGAGTTTCACTCATATATCAAAAGCACTAACTGGGGAGAGGAGGTGAAACAAAATTTAATATATGGCTTCAAGTTTAAATATAACAACTATCCAGAAGCAGCAGCCATAATATAAAATGAATATATTTATAAACAGCTGATTTCCATAAAACTAAAAATAAAAGATTGATAAAAAGCATCACCGGAGAAATATGAAGGTTATGGTGCAGATCAATGGTCATACCGAGAGAGGTTTGTAGTATATAATGAATATGAGCGATTAAAGACAATGAGCAAGTCACAGGAACCCACGAATGAATACAAAGAAAACAAGAACACAGATATAGCGAGGATTTACTCCCACATTTCCTATGAAGAACTTCTCTACTTTTGTAAGTTTAATATATCAAACATAGATCTAACTGTTATTCATTTCTAAGCATGACAGTGTACCTGACACAGCAGATTATTAACAGACAACTATTGTTTTTCTTGTTGTATAACTTCGACCTCTAATAATACAGATTAATGCCCCAATTTTCAGTGAAGATCACGTTTTCTAACAGCACAACAATGGCACGGAAACCAACGGAGAGTTATATACAAGTATTTCCTTTTTCACGATAACCTAACATTATAAATTTAACACTAATACTAAACAAATTATGCGTGTTTTAATTACTGTGCTATCCGATAGAGGTAGAATTATATTGTTTAACCAGTGCCTTGCACCTCAATGTATGAGACGGGAATAATACGTAGTGTAGTTTAAGTTCGTTATGCAGTTAAATATTAGTGCTGTAGATTTGAAACAAATAAGAAGATGCATTTATAAGTCATCCCATGGAAATAATATCCAAATTTCTCCAATAAATATGCAAATTAGGATATATAAAGCCTAAATCTAATTCATATCTTCAACTAAGAAATATTGTGTCTAAAGCTAAACTGATGAGGGATTCGCTTGTTATCTCAGAGAAAGACATATCCTAACATACACCAGTCCATTAAGCTTCAAGTCACTCAGAAGTAGAATTATCAAATTAGCATCGTCGAAGGATTGAAGATAGTCGTACGCGACTGTAAAAATATTATTTTAATTTTCAGAATTATTCCATAGAAAACAAACTGGGACAAACAGAAGCAAATATCCATCCAACATGTTCTCTCAATAAGACTGACCAGATGTCAAGCAGTGAAGAAAATAATTATTTAAATAAGAAAAGGATTAAAAATGCTATTTTTAAATTTTGTGTAAATAAATTATTTTTTTTTTACAAAGGCAGTAATGGTACACAAATATAATAGGTACATTATGTAGATTTATCTTAGGAAAATTCCAGGATCACAGTAAACAAGTGATACCATAGAGTGAAAAATAACCACTGTGAAAATGTAGAAAACTTCCTGGAGCTTTCGTGATTTCATACATTATCAAGGACCTGTAACAATAATAAAACAACAGAAAGTTTATACGGTTGAGATATCACCCAACATATGGCATTACACCCATCCCATTATGATCACAGTTGTAGAATATATATATATATATATATATATATATATATATATATATATATATATATATATATATATATATATATATATATATATATATATATATATATATATATATATATATATATATATATATATATATATATATATATATATATATATATATATATATATATATATATATATATATATATATATATATATATATATATATATATATATATATATATATATATATATATATATATATATATATATATATATATATATATATATATATATTTTCAACAAGTCGGTCGTCTCCCACCGAGGCAGGGTGACCCAAAAAAAGAAAGAAAATCCCCAAAAAGAAAATACTTTCATCATCATTCAACACTTTCACCACACTCACACATTATCACTGCTTTTGCAGAGGTGCTCAGAATATAACAGTTTAGAAGCATATACGTATAGAGATACACAACATATCCCTCCAAACTGCCAATATCCCAAACCACTCCTTTAAAGTGCAGGCATTGTACTTCCCATTTCCAGGACTCAAGTCCGACTATATGAAAATAACCGGTTTCCCTGAATCCCTTCACTAAATATTACCCTGCTCACACTCCAACAGATCGTCAGGTCCCAAGTATCATTCGTCTCCATTCACTCCTATCTAACACGCTCATGCACGCTTGCTGGAAGTCCAAGCCCCTTGCCCACAAAACCTCCTTTACCCCCTCTTTCCAACCCTTTCGAGGACGACCCCTACCCCTCTTTCCTTCCCCTATAGATTTATATGCTTTCCATGTCATTCTACTTTGATCCATTCTCTCTAAATGACCAAACCACCTCAACAACCCCTCTTCTGCCCTCTGACTAATGCTTTTATTAACTCCACACCTTCTCCTAATTTCCACACTCCGAATTTTCTGCATAATATTTACACCACACATTGCCCTTAGACAGGACATCTCCACTGCCTCCAACCGTCTCCTCGCTGCTGCATTTACCACCCAAGCTTCACATCCATATAAGAGTGTTGGTACTACTATACTTTCATACATTCCCTTCTTTGCCTCCATAGATAACGTTTTTTGACTCCACATATACCTCAACGCACCACTCACCTTTTTTCCCTCATCAATTCTATGATTAACCTCATCCTTCATAAATCCATCCGCCGACACGTCAACTCCCAAGTATCTGAAAACATTCACTTCTTCCATACTCCTCCTCCCCAATTTGATATCCAATTTTTCTTTATCTAAATCATTTGATACCCTCATCACCTTACTCTTTTCTATGTTCACTTTCAACTTTCTACCTTTACACACATTCTCAAACTCATCCACTAACCTTTGCAATTTTTCTTTAGAATCTCCCATAAGCACAGTATCATCAGCAAAAAGTAACTGTGTCAATTCCCATTTTGAATTTGATTCCCCATAATTTAATCCCACCCCTCTCCCGAACACCCTAGCATTTACTTCTTTTACAACCCCATCTATAAATATATTAAACAACCATGGTGACATTACACATCCCTGTCTAAGACCTACTTTTACCGGGAAGTATTCTCCCTCTCTTCTACACACCCTAACCTGAGCCTCACTATCCTCATAAAAGCTCTTTACAGCATTTAGTAACTTACCACCTATTCCATATACTTGCAACATCTGCCACATTGCTCCTCTATCCACTCTATCATATGCCTTTTCTAAATCCATAAATGCAATAAAAACTTCCCTACCTTTATCTAAATACTGTTCACATATATGCTTCAATGTAAACACTTGATCTACACATCCCCTACCCACTCTGAAATCTCCTTGCTCGTCCGCAATTCTACATTCTGTCTTACCTCTAATTCTTTCAATTATAACCCTACCGTATACTTTTCCTGGTATACTCAGTAAACTTATTCCTCTATAATTTTTACAATCTCTTTTGTCCCCTTTCCCTTTATATAAAGGGACTATACATGCTCTCCGCCAATCCCTAGGTACCTTCCCCTCTTTCATACATTTATTAAACAAAAGTACCAACCACTCCAACACTATATCCCCCCCTGCTTTTAACATTTCTGTCATGATCCCATCAGTTCCAGCTGCTTTACCCCCTTTCATTCTACGTAATGCCTCACGTACCTCCACCACACTTACATTCTGCTCTTCTTCACTCCTAAAAGATGGTATACCTCCCTGGCCAGTGCATGAAATTACCGCCTCCCTTTCTTCCTTAACATTTAAAAGTTCCTCAAAATATTCTCGCCATCTACCTAATACCTCCCTCTCCCCATCTACTAACTCCCCTACTCTGTTTTTAACTGACAAATCCATACTTTCCCTAGGCTTTCTTAACTTGTTTAACTCACTCCAAAATTTTTTCTTATTTTCATTAAAATTTCTTGACAGTGCCTCTCCCACTCTTTCATCTGCTCTCCTTTTGCACTCTCTCACCACTCTCTTCACCTTTCTTTTACTCTCCATATACTCTGCTCTTCTTATAACACTTCTGCTTTGTAAAAACCCCTCGTAAGCTACCTTTTTCTCTTTTATCACACCCTTTACTTCATCATTCCACCAATCACTCCTCTTTCCTCCTGCCCCCACCCTCCTATAACCACAAACTTCTGCCCCACATTCTAATACTGCATTTTTAAAACTATTCCAACCCTCTTCAACCCCCCCACTACTCATCTTTGCACTAGCCCACCTTTCTGCCAATAGTCGCTTATATCTCGCCCGAACTTCCTCCTCCCTTAGTTTATACACTTTCACCTCCCTCTTACTTGTTGTTGCCACCTTCCTCTTTTCCCATCTACCTCTTACTCTAACTGTAGCTACAACTAAATAATGATCCGATATATCAGTTGCCCCTCTATAAACATGTACATCCTGGAGCCTACCCATCAACCTTTTATCCACCAATACATAATCTAACAAACTACTTTCATTACGTGCTACATCATACCTTGTATATTTATTTATCCTCTTTTTCATAAAATATGTATTACTTATTACCAAATTTCTTTCTACACATAGCTCAATTAAAGGCTCCCCATTTACATTTACCCCTGGCACCCCAAAATTACCTACTACTCCCTCCATAACATTTTTACCCACTTTAGCATTGAAATCCCCAACCACCATTACTCTCACACTTGATTCAAAACTCCCCACGCATTCACTCAACATTTCCCAGAATCTCTCTCTCTCCTCTACACTTCTCTCTTCTCCAGGTGCATACACGCTTACTATAACCCACTTTTCACATCCAATCTTTATTTTACTCCACATAATCCTTGAATTTATACATTTGTAGTCCCTCTTTTCCTGCCATAGCTTATCCTTCAACATTATTGCTACTCCTTCTTTAGCTCTAACTCTATTTGAAACCCCTGACCTAATCCCATTTATTCCTCTCCATTGAAACTCTCCCACCCCCTTCAGCTTTGTTTCACTTAAAGCCAATACATCCAGTTTCTTCTCATTCATAACATCCACAATCATCTCTTTCTTATCATTTGCACAACATCCACGCACATTCAGACTTCCCATTTTGACAATTTTCTTCTTCTTATTCTTTTTAGTAATCTTTACAGGAAAAGGGGTTACCAGCCCATTGTTCCCGGCATTTTAGTTGACTTTTACAACACGCATGGCTTACGGAGGAAAGATTCTTATTCCACTTCCCCATGGATATAAAAGGAAAAGTAATAAGACCAAGAACTATTAAGATAAAATCAAAGAAAACTCAGATGAGTGTGTATAAATAAACGTGTACATGTATGTGTAGTGTGACCTAATTGTAAGTAGAAGTAGCAAGACGTACCTGTAATCTTGCATATTTATGAGACAGACAAAAGACACCAGCAATCCTACCATCATGTAAAACAATTACAGGCTTTCGTTTTACACTCACTTGGCAGGACGGTAGTACCTCCCTGGGTGGTTGCTGTCTACCAACCTACCAAGCGCGAAAGCGCTTGGAATTTCTCTATTCTTTCAGAGTGGTTGTTTTGCATATATATATATATATATATATATATATATATATATATATATATATATATATATATATATATATATATATATATATATATATATATATATATATATATATTATATTTTTATTTTTATTGACCCACTGGCGGATTCCCACCAAGGCAGGGTGGCCTGAAAAAGAAAAACTTTCACCATCATTCACTCCATCACTGTCTTGCCAGAAGGGTGCTTTACACTACAGTTTTTAAACTGCAACATTAACACCCCTCCTTCAGAGTGCAGGCACTGTACTTCCCATCTCCAGGACTCAAGTCCGGCCTGCCGGTTTCATTGAACCCCTTCATAAATGTTACTTTGCTCACACTCCAACAGCACGTCAAGTAGTAAAAACCATTTGTCTCCATTCACTCCTATCAAACACACTCACGCATGCCTGCTGGATGTCCAAGCCCCTCGCACACAAATCCTCCTTTACCCCCTCCCTCCAACCTTTCCTAGGCCGACCCCTACCCCGCCTTCCTTCCACTACAGACTGATACACTCTTGAAGTCATTCTGTTTCGCGCCATTCTCTCTACATGCCCTAATCACCTCAACAACCCTTCCTCAGCCCTCTGGACAACAGTTTTGGCAATCCTGCACCTTTTCCTAACTTCTAAACTACGAATTCTCTGCATTATATTCACACCACACATGGCCCTCAGACATGACATCTCCACTGCCTCCAGCCTTCTCCTCGCTGCAACATTCATCACCCATGCTTCACACCCACATAAGAGCATTGGTAAAAATATACTCTCATACATTCCCCTCTTTGCCTCCAAGGACAAAGTTCTTTGTCTCCACAGACACCTAAGTGCACCGCTAATCCTTTTCCCCTCATCAATTCTATGATTCATCTCATCTTTCATAGACCCATCCGCTGAAACGTCCACTCCCAAATATCTCAATACATTCACCTCCTCCATACTCTCTCCCTCCAATCTGATATCCAATCTTTCATCACCTGATCTTTTTGTTATCCTCATAACCTTACTCTTTCCTGTATTCACTTTTAATTTTCTTCTTTTGCATACCCAAATTCATCCACCAACCTCTGCAACTTCTCTTCAGAATCTCCCAAGAGCACAGTGTCATCAGCAAAGAGCAACTGTGACAACTCCAACTTTATGTGTGATTCTTTATCTTTTAACTCCACGCCTCTTGCCAAGACCCTCGCATTTACTTTTCTTACAACCCCATTTATAAATATATTAAACAACCACGGTGACATCACACATCCTTGTCTAAGGCCTACTTTTACTGGGAAATAATCTCCCTCTTTCCTACATGCTCTAACTTGAGCCTCACTATCCTCGTAAAAACTCTTCACTGCTTTCAGTAACCTACCTCCTACACCATACACCTGCAACACCTCCAAAATTATATCCCCACCTGCTTTAACATTTCTCTCTTTATCCCATCAATCCCGGCTGCCTTACCCCCTTTCATTTTACCTAATGCCTCACGAACTTCCCGCACACTCACAACTGGCTCTTCCTCACTCCTACAAGATGTTATTCCTCCTTGCCCTATACACGAAATCACAGCTTCCCTATCTTCATGAACATTTAACAATTCCTCAAAATATTCCCTCCATCTTCGAGATACCTCTAACTTTCCATTTAATAACTCTCCTCTCCTATTTTTAACTTGCTAATCTCACTCCAAAACTTTTTCTTATTTTCATCAAAATTTTTTGATAACATCTCACCCACTCTCTCATTTGCTCTCTTTTAACATTGCTTCACCACTCTCTTAACCTCTCTCTTTTTCTCCATATACTCTTCCCTCCTTGCATCACTTCTACTTTGTAAAAACTTCTCATATGCTAACTTTTTCTCCCTTACTACTCTCTTTACATCATCATTCCACCAATCGCTCCTCTTCCCTCCCGCACCCACTTTCCTGTAACCACAAACTTCTTCCCCATACCTCTTCGACCCCATTGCCTATGCTCTCATTAGCCCATCTATCCTCTAATAGCTGTTTAAATCTTAGCCTAACTGCCTCCTCTTTTAGTTTATAAACCTTCACCTCTCTCCTACTTGATGCTTCTATTCTCCTTGCTTCCCATCTACCTTTTACTCTCAGTGTAGCTACAACTAAAAAGTGATCTGATATATCTGTGGCCCCTCTATAAACATGTACATCCTGAAGTTTACCCAACAGTCTTTTATCTACCAATACATAATCCAACAAACTACTGTCATTTCGCCCTACATCATATCTTGTCTACTTATTTAACCTCTTTTTCTTAAAATTGTATTACCTATAACTGAACCCCTTTCTATACAAAGTTCAATCAAAGGGCTCCCATTATTATTTACACCTGGCACCCCAAACTTACCTACCACGCCCTCTCTAAAACTTTCTCCTACTTTAGCATTCAGGTCCCCTACCACAATTACTCTCTCACTTGGTTCAAAGGCTCCTATACATTCACTTAACATCTCCCAAAATATCTCTTTCTCCTCTACATTCCTCTCTTCTTCAGGTGCATACACGCTTATTATGACCCACTTTTCGTATCCAACCTTTATTTTAATCCACATAATCCTTGAATTTACACATTCATATTCTCTTTTCTCCTTCCATAACTGATCCTTCAACATTACTGCTGCCCCTTCCTTAGCTCTAACTCTCTCAGATACTCCAGATTTAATCCCATTTATTTCCCCCCACCGAAACTCCCCTACCCCCTTCAGCTTTGTTTTGCTTAGGGCCAGGACATCCAACTTCTTTTCATTCATAACATCAGCAATCATCTGTTTCTTGTCATCTGCACTACATCCACGCACATTCAAGCATCCCAGTTTTATAAAGTTTTTCTTCTTCTCTTTTTTAGTAAATGTCTACAGGAAAAGAGGTTACTAGCCCATCGCTACCGGCATTTTAGTCGCCTCATACGACACGCATGGCTTACGGAGGAAAGATTCTTTTCCACTTCCCCATGGACAATAGAAGAAATAAAGAAGAACAAGACCTATTTAGAAAAAGGAGAAAAACATAGATGTATGTATATATATATATATACATATATATATATATATACATATATATATATATATATACATATATATATATATACATATATATATATATATATATATATATATATATATATGTATGTATATATATATATATATATATATGCATGTGCGTGTCTGTGAAGTGTGACCAAAGTGTAAGTAGGAGTAGCAAGATATCCCTGTTATCTAGCACGTTTATGAGACAGAAAAAGACACCAGCAATCATACCATCATGCAAAACAGTTACAGGTTTCTGTTTCACAGTCATCTGGGAGGACGGTAGTACTTCCCTGGGTGGTTGCTGTCTACCAACCTACTATACTATACTATACATACATATATATATATATATATATATATATATATATATATATATATATATATATATATATATATATATATATATATATATATGTATATATATATATATGTATATATATATATATATATATATATATATATATATATATATATATATATATATATATATATATATATATATATATATATATATATATATATATATATATATATATATATATATATATATGTATATATATATATATATATATATATATATATATATATATATATATATATATATATATATATACATATATATGTATACATATATATATATATATATATATATATATATATATATATATATATATATATATATATATAATATATATATATATATATATATATATATATATATATATATATATATATATATATATACATGTATATATATATATATATATATATATATATATATATTTATATATATATATATATATATATATATATATATGTATATATATATATATATATATATATATATATATATATATATATATATATATATATATATATATATATATATATATATATATATATATACATGTTGCCTCCCTGTCAGATATTCTCTGATCCATTGCAGTGCCTTTCCTGTTATGTGTGCCTGGTCCTCTAGCTTTTGCAGTAACCTCTTGTGAGGAACTGTGTCGAAGGCCTTCTTGCAGTCCAAAAATATGCAGTCGATCCACCCCTCTCTCTCTTGTCTTACTTCTGTCACCTTGTCATAAAACTCTAGTAGGTTTGTGACACAGGATTTTCCTTCCCTGAAACCGTGCTGGTTGTCAATTATACACTTGTGTGTGTGTGTGTGTGTGTGTGTGTGTGTGTGTGTGTGTGTGTGTGTGTGTGTGTGTGTGTGTGTGTGTGTGTGTGTGTGTGTATGTGTGTATGTGCGTGTGTGTGTGTAATTATGTGTCGAATTATGTGTGGGTTTATTATGTGTCTGAAAAGTAAGTGGCTTGTGCTTGGAGTGTAATGTGGATTCTCAGTTGTCGCTTGTGTCCACAACCTCTTGTGACCTGACTCCCCCCTCCTGAGACTTACGCTCACCTACTTACAATGTTGCCTATCCCCGACCTGCTTATAGTAAGTTAATCGCCTTGTTCAATGGATTACCATTTGCTATTCCTTATTGAATTCTAGAGTGCCTATTCTTTATCGTGCTATGAGAGTTAGAACATTCACATTCAGCTTGGCGGTTAATTGGAACCTGGAACCCCACACCCAAACAACCACTCATAGGTGATACAGTACTTGTAGTGCAGCTGTAGCACTGTAGATTGTCCAGGTCGATGTGACGTCCTGGCGTAGATCCAGCTCGATGTACGTCCTGGCGTAGATCCACCTCAATTTCTTCTCGTTAATAATGTACCCTATTCACTGTATTTCTCTCACTGGTCGCACGATTGTTTCACTTTAATATCTTTCTTGGGTGACACTTGACAACGTCGCCTTACACACTAGCCTGCCCACTCTGCGCCTCAACGTTTTTATTTTCTAGATCACTTACAAAATTGTGGCTCTCCCCACACTTATGTGGCTCAGGCAGATTAAAAATCACTTCTAGGATTGTTCACTACCCTGACACACTTAGCAACCCTTGCAGAATACTTGCATTGCCCTCAAAAACACTTATATTCCCGGAGAACGGAAGTCGTGACTAGTGCGCTCGCTGTCCCTACTGTGTGTGCATGTGCGTGTGCGTATGTGTGTACTCACCTAGTTGTGGTTGCACGGGTTGAGTTCCAGCTCCTGGCCCCGCCTCTTCACCTCTTCTTCCTGGTCCATGAGCTATATCATACCTCTTTAAAGCTATGTATGGATCCTGCCTCCTCTACATCACTTCCCAAATTATTCCACTTCCTGACAGTTCTGTGACTGAAGGAATACTTACTAAATCCCAGTGATTCATCTGAGTCTTCACCTTCCAACTATGACCCATTGTTGCTGTGTCCCATCTCTGGAACATTCTGTCTCTGCCCATCCTGTTGATTCATCTCAGCATTTTATGTCGTTATTATGCCTCCCCTATCTCTTTTGTCCTCCAGTGTCGTCAGGTCGATTTCCCTTAACTTCTTCTCGTAGGACATACCCGTTAACTCCAGGACTAGTCTTGTTGCAAACCTTTGCAATTTTTCTAGATTTCTTACGTGCTTGGCTAGGTGTGGGTTCCAAACTGGTGCTGCATACTCCAACATGGGTCTAACGTACACAATGTACAGGGTCCTGAACGATTCCTTAATAAGATGTCGGAATACTGTTCTTGGGTATGCTAGGCACCCGTATGGTGCAACAGTAATTTGGGTGATGTGTGCCTCAGGAGATGTGCCCGGTGTTATACTCACCCTTAGATCGTTTTCCTTGAGTGAGGTCTGTAGTCTCTGGCCCCCTAGACTGTACTTCGTCTGCGGTTTTCTTTGCCCTTCCCCAATCTTCATGACTTTGCACTTGGTGGGATTGAACTCCATGAGTCAGTTGATGGACCAGGCTTGCAGCTTGTCAAGATCCCTTTGTAGGTCTGCCTGGTCCTCGTCCGATTGGATTCTTCTCATCAACTTCACATCATCTGCAAAGAGGGGCACTTCGGTTTCTGTTCCTTGCGTCATGTCGTGCCGAATAGGCAGAACTTGCGATCTTGGCTTAAATAGCAACGCTCATCTTGCCAAATAAGACAAGCGAAAATTTGTGTATGCAATAATTTCGCCAAAATCATTCTGAACCTAACGAAAAAAATATATTTCACTGTGTTTTTTTAGTATTAAATTATTGTAAACAAATCTAAAAAATATTTAGTTGGGTTAGGCTAAAATAAATTGTTCTTTTTATAATAAGGTTAGGTAAGTTTTCTAAGATTCTTTTGGAGCAAAATTATCAATTATTACATTAACAATAATGAAAAAATATATCTTTAAACGTATAAGAGAAAATTTCAGAAAGGACTTTTTTAAATGAGTTCTTGCTAATTGACCAGTTTTACATATTCGACACGACATATACGTGTATATATATATATATATATATATGTATATATATATATATATTTATATATTTATATATATATTTATATATATATTTGTATATATATGTATATATATTTATATATATATATATATATATATATATATATATATATATATATATATATATATATATATATATATATATATATATATATATAAATATATATAATATATATACATATATTTATATATAGGGAAGTACTACCTCTATAGCTGGAATGGGGACCCACAATGTATCAAAGATCATGAATTTCCTCCAGCTCCTCCGAGGCTCGACGCGAGACAAGTATGCACCAAGCATTTCCCCTCTGGAAGGCTATGCTGAGGCACTGGAACATGAAAGTGGCTGCTCTTGGGTCCCTGGTGGTGTCGATGAGTCTGGAACCCAATTATTTAAGGAAACGTGTGTCACTTTTTCCCCATGATCCCAAGGTCTCTGATCCCACTGGGACAAATTGATACTGTTGGCTTATGTCCCTGTACTTACTGATCTTGTACTCCTCCCTGTGGTCAGCAGCTCCTCCCTGTCGCCCCACATTGTGATGGATATAGGTGTCAGCCAGTGTGGACACACAGGTATAGTCCCATGCTAAGAGCTTCCCATTCTTCCAAGGATAGATGGTGATCCCATCAGGGTGGTTTGCTGAGTTGTGGGTATTGTTGGCTGCTAGTGATCGGGGCTCCCTCTCGGCTGGGCATCCAGCTGTAGCAAGGGTTCTCTTGATGATGTCGTTGACCTCATTGTGTCTTGCATGCCAACCCTTGATTTTGGAACAGTTAAGACCATGTAGACCATATTGGTCTGCTTGCGCTTCGCCGCAAATACACATATATTCTGTGTGAATTGCTGCAGCAAGGCGCAGAGCCACTGCAATACGGAGGGTCTTAGGGTCGAGTCGTGTTCCCATTGTCGAAATGGGAACTTTTTCGAGGAAGTCCCCAGAGTGAGGTGCGCTCACAGCCTGCAGATGGGCAATCTCCCTATCTGATGTTGCAGCCCTAAGCATGTTGGTAAGCACCTTTTCAGCGATCGGGCCATCCCAGCTTGACTGTTTGTGAGCCAGTGCTACACTAGGGTTTGGTGCTGGAGCAGTAAGAGTCTCCCATTCAGTGATGGCACTGGCATATCTAGGGTCTTCTATTCTTGCTGAGTCGCTGAGTGTATCAGGAAGAATTTGTCTTATCAACTCGTTTGATGCTATGGAAGAGGATAGGAAAGCTGGCAGAGCAATCTGGGAGGATCTGTGTACTCCTAGCCCTCCAAGCCTGATCGGAAGTGAGACTTGCAACCACTGTCCATTTTCAAGGGAAAGATTCAATACACTCTCTAGCATGATCTTAAGGAGAGAGTCATATTCCTTGAGTTTTGGACTACTGAAGGCTGCGGAGCATCTCAGAAAGTAGGTAAGTTTTGGGATTGACAGGCACCTGGTGAGTAGGTAGAAGGCATCGTGTGTGTCAGTGTCTTTCATCCTGCTTTCCATCGTCGGGAGGTCTGAGACTTTTTTTTACTAGGATCAGATCGATGGAATTGGACCCAAGAGGAGCACCAAGGAGAGTGCTATTGGCTGGATCAATGGCTCGTGCTCCTGGTAAAACGGCGCTAATGTTTTGGATCATCTCTTGATTGGTGGAAACTATTTCACATTTGGTGGGGTTTAAAGAAAGGCCCAGGCTTTCTCCCATGTCTTTAATTTTACTGATGTCCTCTAGGAGAGATTCTGTTGTGCCAGCTAGGGTACCATCTTCCAGGAACCAGATATTGAGCTCACTGGAGAGTGCTTCTGTGACTTCCTTGATGACCAAACAAAACAGAAAGGGTGCGAGAGGGTCCCCCTGTTGTACACCCTCACATGAGTCAATTTCATGGTCCCCAAACAATAGTTTGGAAGTCACACTATAACACGATTCTATGAAGGGATAAAGGGAAGGGAAGTTTCTTATTATAAACTGCTTGGAGACCAGCATCCCTTCTGACTGAGTTGACAGCATAGACAAAGTCCAATTTGACCAAAGCTTTTTCATCGTACATGTTTTTGATATATACTCGTGCTCGGGCAGCTGCTTCACAGCCCTGTTGAACGCCGAAACCGAGCTGAGTTGGTTTCAGCATTGCAGCAGCCTATTGACTCACCCTTCTTACTGCAGCCTTGGCGACTAGGCGCCATTGGGACTGATTCTGCCGTCCTTTTTCTTGAGGGTGCACAATGAGGCACCAAAGAAAAGTTGTCTGATGGCCTCTGGGACACTGCCAGCCAGGCACAGGTTGGAAAATTTGGTGAGTTCAGACAGCAGCCTGTCTGAAACCTCACCAAGTGCTGGACTGAGTATTTGTTTTAAGTGTTGAGGCCTTAAACCGGTGAAACCTCATGCTGAGCCCTGTGGAAATGACATAGCAGCTTTATACATATCAGCATCCTGTAAGGTTAGGCCTGCTGCACTGTCAGGGAGGTCAATGTTGGTACTGAGTGCCCTGGGTGGATGTTTGTCCTTCAGAGCTTGCGCCGTGCTGACGTCCTTGGGAGCGATGGTATCCTCACTGGTTATAAGCCTCAGAGCTCCAATAGTGTTACCCTCTTCTATTTTTTTGTTAATTTGGGCTCTGATTTTTGAGGCGTCGGGTGTCCTGTTGTTGGCATTTGCCCGGCGGGTGTTTGTCGTCCTAGGGGAGGGACTGACGAGGTTGTACTCACCTATTTGTGGTTGCAGGGGTCGAGTCATAGCTCCTGGCCCCGCCTCTTCACTGATTGCTACTAGGTCCTCTCTCTCCCTGCTACATGAGCTTTATCATACCTCGCCTTAAAACTATGTATGGTTCCCGCCTCCACTACTTCACTTTCTAGACTATTCCATGACTTGACTACTCTATGACTGAAGAAATACTTCCTAACATCCCTTCGATTCATCTGAGTCTTCAACTTCCAATTGTGACCTCTTGTGTCTGTGTCCCATCTCTGGAACATCCTGTCTTTGTCCACCTTGTCTATTCCGCGCAGTATTTTATATGTCGTTATCATGTCTCCCCTGACCCTCCTGGCCTCCAGTGTCGTCAGGCCGATTTCCCTCAACCTTTCTTCGTAGGACAATCCCCGTAGCTCTGGGACTAGTCTTGTTGCAAACCTTTGCACTTTCTCTAATTTCTTGACGTGCTTGACTAGGTGTGGATTCCAAACTGGTGCTGCATACTCCAGTATGGGCCTGATGTAAATGGTATACAGGGTCTTGAACGACTCCTTACTGAGGTATCGGAACGCTATCCGTAGGTTTGCCAGGCGCCCGTATGCTGCAGCAGTTATCTGATTTATGTGCGCCTCAGGAGATATGCTCGGTGTTATACTCACCCCCAGATCTTTTTCTTTGAGTGAGGTTTGCAGTCTTTGGCCATCTAAACTATATTGTGTCTGCGGTCTTCTTTGCCCTTCCCCAATCTTCATGACTTTGCATTTGGCAGGGTTAAACTCAAGGAGCCAGTTGCTGGACCAGGCTTGCAGCCTGTCCAGGTCTCTTTGTAGTCCTGCCTGATCCTCATCCGATTTGATTCTTCTCATTAACTTCACATCATCTGCAAACAAGGACACTTCTGAGTCTATCCCTTCCGTTATGTCGTTCACATATACCAAGAACAGCACAGGTCCTAGGACTGACCCCTGTGGAACCCCGCTTGTCACAAGCGCCCACTCTGACACCTCGTCACGTACCATGACTCGTTGTTGCCTCCCTGTCAGGTATTCTCTGATCTATTGCAGTGCCTTTCCTGTTATGTGTGCCTGATCTTCTAGCTTTTTCAGTAACCTCTTGTGAGGAACTGTGTCGAAGGCCTTTTTGCAGTCATCCCTTGGGAATGCATTTATTGCCCTAATATGTTATTAGGGCAATAAATGCATTCCCAAGGGATGACAACCTCGTCAGTGATGCTAGTGACTTGTCCCTCCTTGGTGGGACAGCCAAACAGGCATTGCCACAAAAGCAGCAAGTTGTGCCAGGATCTGTTGTTTGATGGAGCATCGTTATAATAATATAACATAATAATAATAATAATATCTTTATTTACTACAAGTACATGTACAAGGTATACAGTCCTAGCTGACAACAATGACATACTACTATATAGAAACTCCCTTGTTATGCTTCGCATTTCGGGCAAATTAGGTCAGTGTCCCAGGATGCGACCCGCACCAGTCGACTAACACCCAGGTACCCATTTTACTGATGGGGAACATAGACAACTGTTGGAAAGAAACACGTTCAATGTTTCTACTCTGGCTGGGAATCGAACCCAGGCCCTCGCCGTGTGAAGCGAGAGCGTTAGCCACCAGGCCACCAGAGCTCAGACTTTCTTCAGAAGGTCAGTGAATTTGCTAGAAGCTTGAGGGCGAGCTGCTTTGGGGATGTGTGTCAGAGTCCTGGTGGATGTTAATTTGTTTGCAGATTTGAGGTCCTCTGGAGAGGTGAAGTCACGGTAGCTGTCAGCCCTGTCTGCTGGGGGAGGCTGTTGGTTGTTCTCATTTGGAGCTCTCCTGGAGCTTAGACATCCATTGTGTGCACGGATGTTGCCAGTTGTGGGATTGAGTGCACATTCCCTGTGGCACACCCGGCAGACACCTCGTGGACGACAGCTTTGGCTCTGTCGTGAAGATTCCTGGGAACCCGCGACTACTTGTGACATTGCTGATATCGTG